>NC_091981.1:72493016-72612724 GCF_044704955.1 Pristiophorus japonicus
ACAGACAGATCCCACAGCCCTTTTCCACCTGGGTAAAATGAGGGGGTTTTCATCCTCCCCTACATAATCCCCCATCTGACACAGTCAGACACCACTCGAGTGTGTCAAAGTTCAGGGTGGTGAGAAAATCCTAAATCTCCCAAATTGCCCAACTTTCCCCAGTTTAACTCTCAATTGATCTCGTCTATATATATCGTAATTCCTTTTAACGCGGTACAAAACACAGAATCCAACAGGTTACAATATACGACAGCAATATACATATATGTACTTAAAGTTACAGCAGTAATTGTACATTGAGTCTCATTTCAGTCTTAACCGTAAAACAAAGAAACCTGCCCTGCAAACTCCCCAGGGGCCATGTATGAAAACGCAGTCATCCCTGGGAATAACAAAACCACCTAAGTGTCGCGGTCAAGCTTTGTTTACACGCCTTGAGTGTTTAGCAATGGCTCTCCTGTCTTTGTAGTAGCCTGAGGAACTGCTTTCTTTTTCTTTTTCTCCTGAGCTTACAGCTTGTAACTAGCAGATATGCTACAATCAGGAGTTGGACGATTACTAAGGCATGCGATCCCACCCGGATCCACGCAGGTATGTCTGCCCGTATCCCCAAATCCCACCCTGCTGCGGGTTTAATCTGGGCAATCTCCCCTGCTAGAATTTCACTTTTCTGCTCAATGGTGTAAAAATGTTTTTGAGACAAATCCACTACCTGGAGGAGGGCTGTAAGTTTCTCAGGTAGTGGGGCAATGAGATAGCCAAAATGGGCGACATATTGTTGTAGGTGGCTGAGGTTGTTTTGTACCGTGAGGTGAATCGTGGAAGGTTCAGGGATGGGTGTGATTCTGGTGTGTGCCACTTGAACCTCTGCCCTGGGTTTAAAGCAAAAGCTGCTGTACGGTATTGGACACCACCTTCCCGGTCCGTGTTCATACCGTTGGGCACTTGTGGTGACACAATATGTCCCACCGCCTACATATGCTACCTGTAGAGGCATGTGGTTAGGGGTCATTACCTCCATTGTGCAATTGATAGACTCTACCCCAGCAGTGCTGAACCCACATTGTGGCCTTGCAAAAGCGTTCAAGTGCTGGGGGCTCCCCTGCTCCGACAACCCGAGAGGTCTGTACCTGTCACAGTGTGCTCCCACATTGTGACATAAGGTGGGACCTCTTGGAATCGAACATGCACCCCTCCATGAATGACTCCCACATTCTCCAGGGGTGCTGGTCGTGGGAACGCCCCCATCACGGGCATCCTGACCACCACACCCATGATGGTATGATTTGACTTTCCACAGTCCACCGGTACCGGGTAGGCTTCCGACGCTACACGAAGTTGGCAAGGACTCAAAACATTATCATAAGGGTGCAGTGCTGGTTGCTGATCCAGGAGGGGACCTGTCCCTGTCTCAGATCCTCAAGGTTACTTTGTCCCTCTCCCAGTAACCAGGCCCCATAGAGCACACACACCTCATTTTGGGCGGCTTGATCGGAGGCGTTTCTATCCTCTCGAATCAAGGCGTTTACAGCCCTGGCCTGTGCCTCCAATTAAGAGATAATCTCCTTTAAGTGAACTGTCATTGCCACCTCTTCGTGGAGCGCGGATCCCACTACGGTATTCTCGTCCCCCAGGATTTTGCGCAGCTGATTCTTTAACCCATTTATCTGGAGAGCCAGCTGCATGTTATCCAAACTGTTTATGGCAGACGCCCCGGTGTTAAACCCCGTGAAAATGTCATTTAAAGTGCCACGCCTCTGCCTGCCCGGTTCGGCCCTATCCCACTGTTTATACAAGTCTGTCACTTTGACATCCCCGAAATCCAGTTCATCGAACTTCCGGAACATCTCCCGCAGCAGAGCCTGGTCTAACAGCTCGGTTTCCCAGGGACACCACGTAGGTAGGCGGACTTCTGTCAGATTTAGCACCACTGATGCCACTGCGTAGTGTACCCCCTGATAAAGTAGTTTCTCGGTTGGGACCAACACTAAACCATTCCCCGGCCCCCTGGTTGTTGTCGGGCACCCGTGTGGGACGGTGGGCTTGGCCGTGGGTGAGGGTTTTCTTTCCCAAACTACAAATTCGGTGGCGTTCACTGGTACCCGGGGATTGGGGGTCACACGCGCCTCCCCGCTGCGATCCCATCCCACCCCATCCCCGACATCCTGCCACCACCTATAGAAAGCAATGGAGACCCCCCCCCCCCCCCTCTGAACACACGCGAGTGGATCCCCACATACACAAATAAATTCCTTGGTCGTACGCCCACCATTTCTCCCAGCACACCGTGACCCCGACAGATGACCCTGTGATGGTTCGGTAGGTATCATTATCCAGACGTTCCCAGTCCGAGTGTCGGTCTCCCACGTCCCTCTTGAGCTTTCTGAGCCACCACCACCGTCCCAGAGGTATGTCCCCTTGGCAAGTTAGGCAGACCTTCCTGCCTTCTGTCACTCTCACTCTGGAAATGGCCACAGTGATCTCCGGGCAGGGGATGGAGGTCTCTCCGTAGGTAAAGTCCTTATGGTTGGAGTACTTGGTGGAGTTCGATCCCAACCACCCAGGCCATCTCCCCTTGTGGGAGTAGGTGACCCGGCCATCCGCCACCGGAGTCCCTTCTCCTGTGGTCACTGTCGGCGCTCTGCCCCCGGAGCATCCGAAAACCAGGGAGTCCTCGGTGTCCCCTTGGTGCCCGGTGCAGATCCTTCGCGATACCAGCATCACTAACGTCCAGTAGGGAGGTGTTGACATCTGAAGGGCAAGAAGATCATGGCCTTGCCTTGAGAGACCTCTCCAGGCTCGGCCCGCGTAACATGTTCCGAACACAAAAATGCTGTACCCAACCGTCACTGCCTTACCTAAACACATATACACACAACACAAAGTAACAAAACAGGAAGGGAAAATATATACACCGCCACCCGTCCCCGGGTGGCCAGGCTACATCCTGTCACTGTACAGGCGTCGTCGACCACTCGGCTGACTGTACCCTGGGGACCAGGATGCCCTCCACTGAGGGGCTCGCATAGTCCCCCTTAATGAGTCTTGTGTTGCCCTCCAAGGCCCTCCCGAGCCCCAGATAATCAGTGGGAGACCCTCGCTAGCGCAACAGAGCTCCCTCCCTGTTGTCTTTCGCCTTCTCGGTCTGGGGTGGGGAGCTAAGTAAATAGGGGACCACGGCACCCTGGTCTGTGGCACTCTGTCACTCCTTACTGTCGATGCAGAGTCCCACGTAATGGGCTGCAATGCTATCTCCTCCACCTCTTGGGCTAGCCCCAGCTAATCCACCATGGGAGGTTCAGCTTCCCCTTGGACCTTGCTAATGGTAGAGCCTGTCTCCCTACTTCTGTTAGTGGGCTGGAAACCTCTACCCAGTGGTGGGATAGCCTTACTGGAGCAGTGAACCAGCCCTGGCTGTAGAGCTTCGGGGCCCGCTGCCTCCTCCGGACCCTCCAAATCCACTGGGGCCTGTTCTTCCCCCAATGCCTGATTCCCTTCCCTTGCTCGTCCCCTCTGTTTTTTACCTCTTGGGGTCAAACAATTTACACTGATTAATGTGATACCACTTCACCCAGCGAGGCAATTGAACCGCATAGACCATAGGGCTAGCCTTGTCGACGATGCTGTATGGTCCCATATACAGTGGTTCAAATACCCCGACCCGAGCGAAGCTTCTCACCATCACCTGGTCGCCCATCTCCCAATCATGGTGACTGCGGGGTTCCAGCAGCAGCCGATTGGCACGGTGCTGTTTACCCATGTTGTTGGCCGCCTGCCAGTGAATCTGTTTCAGGTGTTCACACAGATTCCTGACGAAGCGGTCCCGGTTCACCTCTCGAAGCTGCCCTTCGGTGAGAACCGGCACCAACACATGCACTGGGGTTCTCATGATCCGGCCCGTCATCAGCTCATGGGGTGAGTAACCTGTGCTCTTTGACTGACTGGCCTGGATTCCCATGAGGACCAACGGTAAGACCTCCACCCACTTGTTCGGTGAGTCTCCTGTCTTCTTGCGCAGCCTTTCCTTTAGGGTCCGGTTCAGGTGTTCTACTGGGCCTGAGGACTGAGGGTTGTAGGCGACATGCCATTTGGCTCTTATTCCCCAGCACCTTTAGGGTGGCCTGCATCACCTGGCCGGTGAAGTGGCTTCCCCGGTCGGACTCCACGATTTGATGTAGACCCCACCGAGAGAACACCTCCCTCACCAGGATTTTTGCAGTCCCCACCGCGGTAGCTGTTCGGCAAGGGAAGGCTTCCACCCACTTGGAAAACACATCCACCAGGATGAGGCAGTATTTATAACCTCCCTGGGCGGCTGGTAGGGGTCCGATGTAGTTGATCTGGATCGACTGCCATGGTCCCTCTACCCGCCTGACGTGTCCCATAGACACCTTCCTTTTCTGAGGGTCTGGGTTGTTTGCAGCGCAAACCAGACAGCCCGCACAGAAGTCGCGGACGTCTTCCCGGAGGCCTGGCCACCACCATGCCTTTTGCCAGGTAGATTCCGGCCCGGGGTGTCCCGCACCTGGACCCTCATGGGCCAGCTGAAGGAATTCCCTCCGGTGTTGTGGCGGCACTACCCATTTGTCCCTTTTAAACAACATGCTTTCCCGCACAGCAATATCTGCAGCACTGTATGGGCCCTCAGCCTTTTCCCCCTTTTTGATAGCAGCCAAGGCAGCCTTCAGGACCGGATTCTGCATCTGGACTACTTTAAGGTCCGGGGCCGCAGCCGCCCATACGCTCCCTTGTGTTCCTGGCTTGCTTCTTGCTGCTGCTATCCTGCCTGCCTCGTATGGGTCCCATGGGCGACCTGTACGAGCACCTTCCCTTGCCAGCAGGTCTGCCTGCTGGTTACCTTCCCCCCGTGGCTCAGTTTTGGAGTGGGCCTTTACCTTATGGATATATACATCCCCGGTTTCTCCCACTGCAGCCACGATATTTTCTACCAAGGGTTTGGTCACAAGGGGCTTCCCATCCGCAGAGGTGTACCCCCGGCGTGACCAAATCGCCAGATACTCTGTACACGAATTGCAAGTGAACATGCTGTCCGAGCAAATCATGTATGGGATAGGGAATTCCTCGGAGTGTGTGACCACATACATCACCGACGAGCGTTCCGCCTGCTGGGCGCTCGGTGCATGGGAGTTTAAGAGCCAAGGCAAGCTCTGCCTTGGGATCCCAAACTCCGCAGCCCGTGAGTCTTGTACCCGCGGAACTGAACTGGAGCCATTAACGTTGATCTCGCGGCCTGTGGAGTGTATCCCTGCCCGAAATCCAAAGTTGATGTCCCATACCCCCTCCACAGAGCATCTACGTGGCTGCCCTGGATAGATTAAATTTGCTGCGAGCCTGGGCTCGCAGAGGCCCTTGACCTTTAAAGTCATTTGGGAGAGGAGGAGGGTCCAGCAAGTGATTCTAGCACTGCTCACTGTCCCGTCCTTGATCTTCCCGTCCAACAGCATCTGCGTCGGGGTATGATGGGTGAAGAGTGTAATGGGGGATACTCCGGTAAAGATCTGAGCTCTCTATACTGCCCAGTGGGTGGCAAGCAAATGCCTCTCACAATTGGAGTATCTCTTTTCTACCTCCGTGAGGACCCTGGAGGAGTACACCACTGGTCTCAGCTGACCGTTTCGCTCCTGGAGCAACACTGCATTTAAGCTGTTACCACTGGCTGCCACCTCCAGGAAGAATTCCTCCCCCCCCCCCCCCCCGCCATTAATTGCCCCTAGGGCTGGTGCTACCTGCAGGTCTCTCTTAAGATGGACAAATGCTGCCTCACAGCCCTCGTCCCATTCCCACTCGACCCCCTTATGTAGGAGTCTGAGCAGAGGGGCGGCAGTGGCTGCTCGATGAAGTCCCTACAGTAGCCAGTGATTCCCAGGAAAGACCTTACCCCCGACACATCCCTAGGGACAGGGAGTTCCTGCACTGCCTTTCTTCTAGCCTCATCAATGGCCCTTTCTCCTGCTCTTATCGTCAGGCCCAGGAATTTTACCTCTCCTAGACCTATCTGGGCTTTCTTGGGGTTAACTTTAAAACCCCCTTCCTTTAGTAAGACCAGCAGTTTGGCCAGCAGTGGACCATGTTCCTCACTGCTGTCTGTGAATAACAACAGGTCATCCACATACTGGACCAGCTGGTGTGGTTGGCTGAAGCCTTTTAAGCAGTTCGCCATGCATTGGTGAAAGATGCTGGGACTATTATGAAAGCCCTGTGGGAGGCAGCTCCATGTATACTGCTGTTCCCGGAAGGTGAAGGCAAACTTGTACTGGTCTTCCCTCCGTACAGGGATAGACCAGAAGCCGTTGGATATGTCCAACACTGTGAACGTGGTTGCGGGTGCAGGGATTTCCCCTGTCAGATCCGCAACCGCCGCTACTGTGGGAGCACAAGCTGGGATGTTTTTATTTAGCACCCTATAATCCACCGTAGCCCTCCAAGAATTGTCCGGTTTCCTAATCGGCCAAAGCGGGCAGTTGACATGGGTAGCTATGGGTCTCAAGCGAGCTTAAAGCTGTCTCCAAGTCTGCTTCTGCCTCTCAGGGAAAGCCATACTTTTTTCGTGGGTGGGACATGGGATCCCCATCTATTCTAACCTCCACTCCTGTGACACTCCCACAATCGTGTTTATGGGTGGCAAATGCTGCAAGATTTGCTTGCACATAGGCCCGGTACTCGGCCAGGGTGTTACCGACCAGAACCTCCAGGTCGTAACCCCCTTTTGGCTTCATTGTACACAGAGTCCCTTTTCCCTGTTTCTTATCAATAACCATGACTTCTCTTTGCTCCCATGCCCACTGTGCCCCATAGACAGTGATTCCTCAAGTCTACTAGGATCTGGCGAGCGATGATGAAATCAGCCCCCAAGATCCCTTTTCCCACCTGCTACCAGTTCATCAGGAAGCACTTCCATTGTGTTTGGAGTGCTCCTAAATGAACCGCGACCGGGACTGAAAAAAACCCAGCCTTCTCATTTCCTGTGAACCCAACCAGTTGATACGGCACCCCGTTTGTTAGAGGTGAGGTTGCGGGGTCCTCCGAATGGACTAAAGTGCTGGAAGCACCAGTGTCCAAAAGGTAAGTACCCAATACACCCTCAACCTCCATCTTGACACAGGGTCGTCCCCAGGGGTCGTATTCTAGTGGGCACAGGTATGCAGGCTGGGTCTGGGCCTCTGGTGCTTCCCTGCCTGTTGCCGTGGCTATCTTCCCAGTCCCCTCCAGCGCTGTCCTCACTGCAGCTACTATCTCGTCAAGGGATGGTGAGGAGCTCGCTCCACTTCCCCCACTCTGGGCAGCTCCTGAAGGACTTCTCCCCCCATATCTCTTTACTGGGCTCCTGCAATCCCTTTTAAAATGCCCAGCTTTCCCGCACCCGTAGCACACTCCCTCCTTATCAGATGAGCAGCCACCCTCCTAGTGCCATTCCCTTTTGGGAATCGAGTTGGGTTTTCCTTCATTTACCCGACCTTTGGAGGCTTTCTCCTCCTCCATTCCGTTGGACCAGTGCCAGTTGCCTGACCACTGCTTCCTCGGTGAGGTTGGGGTCCCGGGAATCGAACCACAGTTCTGCCCTAGCCTTGAGCCGGGGCAAACAGTTTGCCACCAGCATCCTCAGCCAGCGGCCAGTCTGTACCGTGGAAAGATTCGCCCGGTCGAGGAGCTCCCCACAGGCTGTGTGGTATACCACCCACAGCCTGTCCACAAACGCCTGCAGGGTTTCCCCTGCGAGCTGCCTTGTCCTTTCGACTCATTGGAAAGGACTACCGTCATCAAAGCCCATAGCCTCAAGGACGGCCCTCTGGACCTCAGTAAATGTGTGCTGCCCCCTCCGGCATTCTGCCGGTAGGGCCTGCTACAAATTGCCTTCCAGAGAGAAGAGCAGCAGCTTGGCTGTCTCTTCCTCATCGCACCCATTAATTTCCCCTGCCTGCATCACCTCCTGAAGTGGATAGACGGGTCTCCACTGCGAGTGAGTTTGGTCAAATGGGCCACCATGGCCCTGAGTGATTGAACTCCATGGGGAATAATAAAGTCGCTCTCCAGCGCTCCCCGACCTTGGCCACCTCCCTGTGGAGGACCGTACTTGCGCTGCCTGACCGGGCACATCTGCCCTGGTTCAGGATCTTTCTGCGCTGGTCCCTCTATCTCCGGCTGTCCCACCATACCCGGTACAGCAGACAGTGCCTGGTCGCTTGATCTAGCCCTTAACTGACCCTCGGCGGGAGCCTCACATCCCTGCTGCCGAGCGGGACACGTTGGTCATGCCCCCAGCCCTGGGTATGCTACTACCTGCGCGCCCCGCTCCTGGTACCCCACCGGACAAAGCACCGGTGCCTCAGGAGGTGATCGGGCGTCTCTTGCCTTTGGATTTACCTCTACCCCCCAATACTCTCCGTTGTCCCCTGTGGACCATCCAAGTCCTATCAGGGCGACCATCCCCTTTGCCTGGGATAGAACGTGGGTGAGAGTTTTAATCCTCTCCTGGCAGGGACCGTGATCTGCAAACTCACTGCTACTGGCCACTTTATAGGCTGCCTGTACGTCTTTTAATTTATTCTCTAGTTCCCAAATTTTCTGGGTGTACCGAGTTCTGTTCCCGGAGGGACTCCACACTACCCCTTGGCCTCAGTGACCTGACACTGAAGATAGTCCCGGCTATTTCGGAAGGTCTCCTCCATCTGCCTCTTCCCTTGCTGCTCCTCAGCTAATTCGGCCAGCAGGTTGTCCCCAACCGCAGCCCGGTTAGCAGAGAGCTCCTCTGATTTCTGAAGACTCTGTTCCAAGTCCTTCACCCACTGGTCGAGCTTTCGGACTTGGCGGGTGAAGCAGATAAGCCAGATGGCCTTTTCCACCCTGCGGTTGTGGTCCTTCCCTGCTGTCCACTGAGCAGCAGCATCCACTGGGCTTGCACCCAAGGTTTGGTGAGGTTCACCTTGCCAAAAATGTATGAGGAAATTATCTCCTCCATTTTAGTTTCCTCTCTTATCACCTCATCTGTTATTAACATCTCCTGTTTGCTTATGTCCTGCCGCGGTCACCATGTTCTGTAAGGGGTTCTTGGGGACTGTTGTTGTGCCTTGGGTGTCTCTCTCTGGGCTTCTGCCCTCACAGCTTATGCCTGGCCTGTGAGGTACCCTGAGTGCTGCAAGAGCACCCCTGGAGAGACTGAGTCCACAGCTTATGAAGGGGATTTTGAGACTCGTGCGTCCCCACAGCTTATGCCTAGCTTTTGAGGCACCTGTGAGTGTCAAACACTCCTAACCCCTTCTTCCCTAGCCTGTGACACATAGTTGAGCGTTTTCGAGGAGCTCCTAGCTTCCCTTACACTGTTCTGACATAAGACTCACGATCAGGAGATGTAATACAATAGAACTGAGACGAGGTGATTCCATGAGGAACTTAGGCTTCCAATTTTTTGACAAGGTGTATCTCAACAAACAGCAATACACCAACAAAACAATCCCCCTAAATCCCACTAAACAGACATAATGAAAATTTTTACACAAGTTTAGCAGTACAATGCCCAACCTCCCACCTTTCCTGGCCTAACTGAGTTGGGAGTTCTGGGGACCAGAGGTTATACTCACTACTGTGCCTTTTGCAGTCTGGTGGTTTCCTTTCTTCTATCTTCGGTGTCTTCGGACACTGGTTTTCCTTCAGTGTCGAGAGGCTTGCTGGTTGTTGGATCACGAGAGCAGTGAACACACACACTGGGTCAGAAACCCTTTTTTATAGCCAGATATCCAGTCAGCCCCTCGTGCTGAAATCGATCCTTCCCATTGGTGGGCTTTGTGATTTTGAAAAATGCAGCAGTTTTAGATTATTGCGGGTTTTTTTCCACTGATGTTAACCTACTCAAGGTTTGAGTAGGTGTTGATTGCGTTAGCCTCCTGTAGCCATTGTGTAGGCCCTTGGTTTGTTTTGGGTTCCTTAGTTTTCTGAAGGTCTGCATAATTTCCCTCCATTGTGTAAACATGGAGAAGACAATAGCCCGATAAGGCGATGAGTCAGTCCCACAGTTTTCGAGCAAGTGCTCTCCCATTGGCGTGAAAGCCCCATGCTTCGGGCTGACTCTGTCGCACCATTGGCCCTCCGGTGTCCTCCCCCGTCCAATCACTGCTCTGCCAAGGTCAAACTGTCTCGGTTTCAATTCACATTGCAGCACAGACAGATCCCACAGCTCTTTTCCTTCTGGGTAAAATGAGGGGGTTTTCATCCTCCCCTACAGCACCATGATGCAGAAGGCTCACACAAGATATGACATTTTTAGTATTGCCCCCATTCTTAAATTTAACCTTTTGAAAGAAGCTCAAAACAGCAGGAAGGCAGGCAGGACAGGTTTGCAGTTCTCTCTTCCCAAGGTCTGTATGGATGGACCACACCCAAAGGTCTTTTGATTTTTCCTCTCTTTCCCCCACCCCCTTAACTAATTGCAGTCTTGTGACTTCTCTCTCCCCTCCACCCCCCCCCCCTTAACTAATTGGAATGTTGTGACTTCTCTTCTCCCTCCCCCCCCACCCTCCTTAATTAATTGGAGTCTTGTGACTTCTCCCCTTCTCTCTCTTCCCCGCCCCCCCCCCCCCCCCCCATGGCTTGTTTCGTAGCCGAGCCCCAAGTCGCTGTGTCTTAGCGCGGAGCCAATTCTGCCGGCCAAACCTACGACCCTCCAGCCCTGCTTCAAGGCGTTCGGTGGTGGGGTGTGACGCAGTAAAAAAAAAATTGAGAGAACTTATGAAATCCAACAAATTTACACTTCTACGTTGACAGGTATAAAAAAAAGTTGAACTTTATTATTGACTTAGACAGTGTTCTTGACTCTCTCCAAAATCTTCGACTTAAAAACAATGGCAACTTTCAGCACCGATTTGTGAATGTGCGCTGGTTTTCTTAACTGCCCAGAAGGTTTTTCGGGAATGGCCAGATATGCTGACCTAGGAGGAAAAGATGTTGGCCAAACTGTGGAAAAATATTTAAAAAACGGCGCAGACATGAGGGAAATCTGACATTTAAAAAAAAAACTAGCCTAGAAAAATCGTAACTAAGTCGGTTACACGGTGCAGATCGCAGGGGGAAAACTTGAAAAAAAATTAATTCGCCAAAAAAACGGCGCAAATGACCTGGGAAAATTGAATCCATCATCCCTCCTCACAGCTGTAATCATTTCTTTAATCAGTACCGCAACCTTCTCCCCCCCCCCCCCTCCATTTTTACCCCTTTCTCTGTCTTGTCTAAAAATCCTGGAACCGAGAATATTTATCAGCGGTGTTTCGGCATCCCTGACCATTGGAGATGGAGAGACTGGGAGCTTCCAGCGACCTGGTTACACATTTAAATAAAAGCTACCCACATGTTATACAGTACTCAGTCATGTTGGCATAATTTCAACAGCGAGTGAAATATCATCTTCATTATAACTTGCAACATATTCTTACCTTGACGCGATTAATTAATGTCTTTTATCTCCGACAGGATCTTCACGTGCGGCAGAAGTAGGTGGGAGGTCATTGGCGACAATTCCTCAGAGGAGCTGAGTCCTTCTGAGGTTGGACCATCACATGACTCATGCAAACCATGCACCAGCTCAGACGCTCACACTTCGGTGGGATCAGTAAAGCAGATAGTTGGGGTTTCACCTGGTGGCACACAATTCACAAATGAACAAGAACTGCTGATGGACACAGGGATAGCATGGAGAGTCCACATCGGTGGGCGCAACACTCTCCAAGCTCTGCACAGCAGGACACGGATGCTGTTCCTTGGGGACCATCGATAAAGAGAAGAATCAATGAGCAGCAGCAAACAATGTGCGATGCACTGACAGACCTTCAAAGTGGAATCACCTCGCTAGCAGAGAGATTGGAGGAGTCGACCTCAAGCATGAGGGGATGATGTCACAGGCAGCTGAGATGATATCTTCCATAGGTAGAGTGGCCAGCACCATGGACTGTCAAAAGTTTCAATCAAATTAGTCCATGCATACCTTCAGTACCACCATGCAGACTCTCAATGACAACATGTCTGCCACCTTAAATAGTTTGACAGATACTGATGCTTTGGCCTTACAGGACCGTCACTAATCTGGTTCTCCAGCATAGTGGTAGCAGTGAAGTGCAGTTGGGCCATGAGGAATGATGGCAAAAGCTGATGTGGAAGTGGGGACTCCACTCAAAGCGCTTCCACTTCTCACCCACAGCTCACCTCTCTGGCAGTAGCCCAAATGCTGCCTCTTCTCCCGATGGCCGAGTGTTCCCCTGCACAAGTGCAGGTGGAACAGTCTTTGGTGGGGCCCTCATGGGCTCCAAAACCCAGAAGACGTCAACCGAGAGCATTTCAGCAGTCAGAGTAGGGATTTGAGCAGCCTGCATTACCTCTTCTGAAGCCATACAGATTGCACTACATAGGAATAGCAGAAAAAGCAGGAGTAAGGCTTCATAGTTTCATAAAGATGTGTACATGGGTGCCTGAGAAAATGTTGTTTTGAAAAGTTTTTGTTTATTTAGCTCAAGTGATCTTTTTCACCACTTTTCCGTCTTGTCTATTCTTGGTTGCAGGCTGGTAAGTGCCATTCTAACTTGTTGGATGAATGTGAATATATGAATAGATGGTGACCAATGGAGGGATGTTGAAGGGGTGGTTGGTTGGTTGCAGGACTGCGTTGTTTCAGTGTTAGTGGCATTGGGCGGGAGGAGGGGCAAGAGAGGCGTTGCATTTTCTGGTGACATGGATGCGCTTGTGCAACCTAAGTGAACCTTGCATTAATAAGGCCATTCCTGGCATCCTGGGCAGCAATGTGAGCAGCTGAGATTGCATTGCCCTCATCGCCCTCCTCCTCTTCCTCCTCCCCCTTCAAATCGTCCAAGGAAGATCTGAACTCTTCAACTTCTTTCTCTTGCAGGCTCAAACCTCACTGTTTCCCAATGTTGTGCAGAGTACAGCAAACCACAACCATTTTAGAAACCCTGGTTGGTGCTTCCTAAAGGACGCCTTCAGATCTGTCCAGGCACCTGAAGCGCATCTTCAACATGCCATTGGCATGGTCAGTCACACATTGGTGATATGGTATTCATTGTAGTTCTGTTGGGTTTCAGTGGTCATGTTTCTGACGGGTGTCATGAGCCACATTTGCAGTTGGTATCCCTTGTCGCCTAGCAGCCACCCCTTATGCTTTCAGGTCCAAAGAGATCAGGGAGCTTGGACTGCTGCTGGATGAAAGCATCATGGCAACTCTCTGGGAATCTGGTGCACAGCTGCATAAACATCTTTTTGTGGTTGCACAGTAGCTGTATGTTGAGGGAGTGGAACCGCCCTTGCGGTTCACAAATGCCCCTAGTTTATCTGGGTTGGCCAGATTGCCACATGTGTGCAGTTGATGGCGCCCTGCACCTGTGGGAAGCTAGCCAGAGCCCCAAAGCCGAGCGTCCACTCATTCTGACTTGCATCATCAATGGCAAAGTTTACATAATTGATGGCCAGCGCAAACCTGTCATTATGCATTTGTGCGTGGCCGACTGAGCGATCCTGCATATGTCCATAGCAAAGCCCTGTGGAAGGATCTGGTAGCAAAAAAGTTGAGGGTGGTGGTGTCTTTGATACCCGCTGTAATGTGTGAGCACTAGGTCCAGCAGGTCTTCTAGGAGGCTGCAGATGTCTGCCGCCACCTGATGTGACATTCTGAGCTTCCTGAGCCATTGGTGTTCAGACATATCAAGGAAACTGAGGCTCTGCCTGCAGGCTCTGTTTCGTGGGTAGTCCATCCTGCATCTCTCTGCTGTACAGCTGCAGCAGGCTACTGCGGGTACTGTTGCTGTCGCTGGTCATCTTGGTCCTCATCTGAGGTCTAATTTAAGGCAATGTAAGCGGCACCCATCCTGATATGATAGAGCAAACCTCAAGTGTAGAAAGTACCTCTAAAGTAACATCTCGGCAAAAGTACTGTGAATAAATCCCTTTCCACTAGCCAGTAAGAAAGCAGCTTGTGTGTACCTAGTATCTTTGCCTGAGATTACTTCAGCCCACTTAATTGCCGCAGTACACTCATCTTAGTTTCACTGACAAGTTTCAGGAAACCCGTGGACCCGACATTAAACTGAAAGCATTGTGTCATTATCACTCTAATTGAGCGATTAGCATAAGGAAATTGACAACCTGCCTCTCCTGAGGGATTTATGCACACGCATCCGAATGCGGAAGTTGGTGGGTTGGAGCCAGCTTCCCAATGTGCTGTCAATTCTGGTTTTAACACGGCCCCCGTAAATCCACGCGCTCTTCCAGATTAAAATTCAGCCCCAAGAGCCAATTGCATTGTGTGGAACAGGACTAGTGTGTAGGCCAGTCTGAAGGGGTGGCAGATTTCCTTACCTGAAGAACACTGGTGAATTGGGTTTTTTACGACAATCTGGCAGCTTTTTTGGTCAATTTGTCTGGTGCTACCCACGTATTACTTGATTTAATTCAGTTTCACAATTTGTCATGATGGGATTTGAGCTCATGACCTCTGGGTTGTCAGTCCAGTAATATCATCATCATAGGCAGTCCCTTGAATCGAGGATGACTTGCTTCCACATCAAAAAGTTCACAGGTGTTTCAATAATGGACCTAAAATCCCAGGTCTAGAACTAAATCTTGAAGGGTGGAAGATGTCTGTGCGTAGATTTTTTTAACGTGTGGTGGCCATTGCATACCAGCCACCACGGGCTTGACAGAGCTAGGTCTTGGTCCAGTGGTAAGGGTTAATCAAGACGACTGGAGACCAGCTCTGCTGCACGGACCTAGTGCTGCAATGGGTGAGTGAAGACGGTTGAGTGGAAACACATGGCACTAAAAATGTTGGTGAGATGGTCTCATTTATTACATTCCATGTTCTGGGATGGACAAATTGATGAATTAACAGCACATGTGAAGCCTGTTGCACACACATGTTCTAGTCTTGTTCGGAGTCTGAAGTCCACTTTTCGATAGCTGAGGCTTGTTTTGGAAAAAAATAAATCATTTTTCGCAGTTCTGGTGATAGGTTGTGTATTTGATGAGAGATGAATAATGTATTCACACAGTATCAAGCCCTGCTTCACACACTTGTAGATCAATTCTATTCAAGATAAAATATGATCAATAATTTAATTTATTAAAAATTCATTTTTTGCAGATGTTGAGAAGCTTTGCACTTTTGCTCAACGCTATCCTCTTCCCTCCATGTATCGTGTCCTTGTGTGGAAAGTATTGCTTGGTATGTCTAAATGATGTTATGAATCACACTGATGTACGTAATTATATCTATTGTGGATGAAACCTGTAATTACTTGGGCCCTTGTCTTTGTTGCATACACTGAAATTAGTTCTGTTATCTGTATGCTAAGAGTAATTCCTTCATCCATGTGCATAAATCCATCATGGGCAGTTTCATTAAAGTAAGTTTGAGATTTCAAATATGTAACTACATCACCTAGCAGCAATGCTAGAAGTTATTTCATGCTTTTTGCAAACTGATGCAGCTGGTTGTGTAAAACAACCTATTAGTGAGCCTTCTGAGTGTTTCACGATCCGGATGAGGCTGTACGTCAGTGAGGCTGCTGCTACCTCTGAATAATTGTGTTGTTGACTTCTCAGCCTAGAAATCTGATGGTGCCACGCCCGTTTTTCAGGCGCTAAACGGACACCTAAGCATCCAAACAAGAAGCGCGCGCTCATTACGAGTCGAAGGTGCACCACATGCCATATTGGTAGAGGCAAAAAAGAGTGTCCAGGGCCCACACCTGAAACAGGCATTGGTCCCTTTGCATGTGTAAATAAAGGCCATAACTACTGTTTGAGGTCTCCTGTATAGGCGCCGTTTAGGAAAACCAGGTCGACATACGGCCTAACCAGCGATCCTTAAAAGGACCACTGCAGGCTGCCACCAAAAAGGCAAGATTGTAAAAAATACTTATCTAAATGAACTGCTCCTGACTCCATGTTAAAACAAGTGGCGCTGCCTGCCACCTGTGACAGAAATCTGCAGCTTGCCAGTCTCATTGAAATGAGACCCGAGGTCCAAAATTGGGTAAGCCACGGGGCTACCTGTTAAGGTGCAGGATTGGTCCTTGCACCCAGTTCACGCTGGGCCAAACTAAATTTTAAGCCCTCTAGTCTGAACTCATTGTCATTAAACATTTCTTCTTTCAAAATCAGTACTGCAAATGGTCTAACTGTCCGAGTCCTAAGTTCTCATCACAAATTCTATAGGAAAATAAGCATTTTCTTGTATCCTGTCAATGAGGGTGAGAAAGCTGTTAAAAAGCTATTCGAACATAAGAATATCGGAAATAGGAGCAGGAATAGGCCATATGGCCCTTCCTGCCTGCTCTGTCACTCAACAAGATCATGATTGATCTTCGACATCACTCTACCTTCCTGCCCGATCCCCATACCCTTGATTCCCTTAAAGTCCCAAAATCTATCGATCGCAGCCTTGAATATACTCAACAACTGAGCATCCACAGCCATCCGGGCTCAAGCATTCCATGATTCACAACCCTCTGAGAAGCAATTCCTCCTCATCTCAGTCTTAAATGGTCAAACCCCTTAAGCGACTGTGCCCCCACCCCCCTCCCCCCCCCCCCCCCCCCCCCCCGCCAAGTTCCAGATTCTCCAGCTAGGGGAAACAACCTCTCAGCATATACCCTGTCAATCCACCTCAGAATCTTATGTTTCAGTGAGATCACCTCTCATTCTTCTAAACTCCAGAGCGTATAGGCTCAATCTCTCCTCATAGAGAACCCTCTCATCCCAGGAATCAATCTAGTGAACCTTTGTTGCACTGCCTCTAAGGCAAGTATTTCCTTCCTCGCGTAAGGAAACGAAAACTGTGCACAGTATTCCAGGTGTGGTCTCACCAAAGACCTGTACAATTGTAGCAAGACTTAATTACTCTTAAACTCCAACTCCTTGCAATAAAGGCCAATATCCCATTTGCCTTCCTAATTGCTTGATGTACCTGCATGCTAACGGTTTCCTGTACGAAGGCACCTACATCTCTCTGAATATCAACATTTAATAGTTTCTCACTATTTAAAATATATCCTGTTTATCTGTTCTTTCTAGAAAAGTGAATAACCTCACATTTCTCCACATTATACAACATCTGCCACCTTCTTGCCCACTCACTTAACCTGTCTATATTCCTTTGCAGGCTCTTTGTGTCCTCCTCGCAGCTTACTTTCCAACCTAGTTTTGCATCGTCAGCAAACTTGGATACATTACACTCATCTAAGTCATTAATATAACTTGTAAATAGCTTAAGCCCAAGTTCTGATCCTTGCGGCACCCCACTAGTTACAGCCTGCCAACCTGAAAATGACCCTGTCTGTTAACTAAACTTCTATCCATGCTAATATATTACCCCCAACCCCATGTGCCCTTGTCTTGTGTAATAACCTTTTATGTGGCACCTTATCGAGTGCATTTTGGAAATCTAAATAAACATCCTCTGATTCCCTTTTATCTACCCTGCTAGTTACATCAAAAAATGTAAATAAATTTGTCAAACATAAAACCATGTTGATTCTGACTATTCATTCAAAGATTTTCTAAGTGCCCTGTTATCACTCCCTTACTAATGGTTGCCAGCATTTTTCTGACAACTGATGTCAAGTTAACTGGCCTGTAGTTCCCTGTTTTCTCTCTTCCTTTTGTCTTGCATACCTTCCAATCCGCTGGGACCATTCTAAAATCTAGGGAATTTTGGAAGATCGCAACTAATGCATCCACAATCTCTGCAGCCATTTCTTTTAGAACCCTAGTATGTAGGCCATCCTGTCCTGAGGATTTGCTGTTTTTTAGTCCCATTACATTCTGCAGTACTTTTTCTTTACTAATATTAATTACTTTAAGTTCCTCGAAGCGAGAGTACAGAGGAGATATATGAAGATATTGCCAGGACTGGAGAATTTTTGCTACGAGGAAAGATTGGATAGGCTGGGGTTGTTTACTTTGGAGCTGAGGGGAGACTTAATTGAGGTGTATAAAATTATAAGGGTCCTAGATAGAGTGGATAGGAAGGACCTGTTTCCCTTAGTAGAGAATTAATAACTAGGGGGCATAGATTTAAAGTAATTGGTAGAAGGTTTAGAGAGGAGTTGAGAAGAATTATTTTACCCAGGACATGTTGGGGGTCTGGAACTCGCTGCCTGAAAGGGTGGATGAGGCAGAAACCTTCTTCGCATTTAGAAAGTACTTGGTTGTGCATTTGAAGTGCCGTAACCTACAAGGCTACGGACCAAGGGCTGGAAAGTGGGATTAGACTGGATAGCTCTTTTTCGGCCAGCACAGACATGATGGGCCGAATGGCCGTCTTCTCTACTATAAACTGCTATGATTCTATGATGTAGTACAGAACCCTTGGACAAGCTTGGCTTTATAAAGACTAAAGTGTTCTTCAGGATAATTTGTTTTGGCAAGTCTTCTCAGATGCACACTTTAATAATGGAGAAGATGTAGGAATTCAATTTTCAGACAAAAATATCAATAGGATTAAACCCTTAAAGGCAAGAGGTGGTAGCTGCTGGTTGCAGTTGTATGAGACAGGAAGAAACAGTGTCATTGTAAAATTGATCTCACGAAGGAGATAAAGATGTGGAGGAATAGAGGTTTTGTGTATTGACTGTATGTGGTAGTAGGAAAATCCATGAATGCCAATCTGTTTTGCTAACAAAATAAAATATCACCTTTTAAGGACCTTCGTCAATGTTTATTGCCCAAAGACATGATTGCTTAAACTTCCTCTGTTAATTGTGACTGCTTCACTAGTATAGTAAAACAGCAGTGGTGCAGCAATGTACCAAAATGTCTCGCATAAAGAATTAAATAACAGCACATAATCTCATATCATGCTACTGAATATGAGCCTACATATTGTTGATGTTACTGGACGAGCATGTGATATGTTTTTATGTGAACAATTTTAATTACTATGATGCAAAGAATATATTTTGTTGCTCTTGTAAATATTGGAGATTCCCAATGGTTCAGCTGGTTAAGTCAATGTATTTTAAATGGTTTATGCCTCGGATAGAAATAATAGATAGAAGAGTGTCATAGTGAGTGCATTAAGCATCTGTCCGTTCATGTCGTGAATAGTCTTTTCTAGGCCATGATTCTTAGTGCTGTTGTGCTAAGATTAAAGAGACAGTCACATTAACATCCTGTGTATAGAACACTTGATTTTGCCCAAGGTCTGAAATGGAGAATTGAATTTTAGATAATGCCTAAATTAGACTGAGGAGAAATGAGAGAATTAGCAAAATCTTCAGTGTTAACTTTTGCTGAGTGATTTAAACCTCTTGAGATTAAGTGAGAAAAGAGAAGTATCATATTGAAAGAAGGGTCTAGAAATTGGGCCACTTAACGCCACCCATTTGCATTGCGGTTCTGGCGAAAAATGGCGGCCGACACTCCAGCATCCATCTTTGGCACAGGACTCGGTGGCTGCCATTTTTTTGAGGGCCTGAGCACTGTTGATAGCAGCCCTGGCCCTGAACATGTAAATGAAGAGAGGGTGAACTTATCTTCTGGCTCCAAAACTATGGAGAGTTCAAGTCTTGGACTTGCGTAAAGGCCCACAGAGCCCAGGGACGCAGGTGGTTTGGAAGTGTCCCTGAGATCACATGGGCCAGCTCCTCCAATGAGAAAGGAGGATTCAATTGCAGTAACTTCCGAACGGACTCCCTTAATGTTGGGCAATGGAATCCCCAAATAATTAAACAATTTAGGCAACTCTAATAAATATAAATGTTCTGATTTTCAAATTTAGAGGTACTATTATGATTATACAGAAGCAATTTTGGAAGTATAGTGAACAGTGAGGGGGATAGTGATAGACTTCGAGAGGACATGGACAGGTTGGGTGAATGGACAAAATATGGCAAATGAAATTTAATGCTGAAAAGTGCAAAGTGACATATTTTGGTAGACAGAAAGAGGAGAGGCAATATAAACTAAAGGGTACAATTCTAAATGGAGTGCATGAACATAAAGACCTGGGGTATATGTGCACAAGTTGTTGAAGGTGGCAGGGCAGCTTGAGAAAGCGGTTAAAAAAGCATATGGAATCCTGGGCTTCATAAATCGAGGCACAGAGTACAGAAGCAAGGAAATGATGATGAATCTTTATAAAACACTGGTTCAGCCTCAATTGCAGTATTGTGTCCAATTCTGGGCATTGCACTTTCAGGAGGATGTGAAGGCCTTCGAGAGGTTGCGGAAAAGACTTACAAGAATGGTTCCAGGGATGAGGGACTTCAGTTACTGTTGCTGACTTCAGTTAAAATAGACTAGAGAAGCTGGGGTTGTACTCCTTAGAACAAAGAAAGTTGAGAGGAGATTTGATAGAGGTGTTCCAAATCATGAGTCTAGACAGAGTAGATAGAGACAAACTGTTCCCATTGGCAGAAGGGTCGCGAACCAGAGGACACAGATTTAAGGTGATTGGCCGAAGAACCAAAGGTGACATGAGGAAAAACGTTTTTACGCAGGGAGTGGTTAGGATCTGGAATGCACAACCTGAAAGAATGGTAGAGGCAGATTCAATCATGCTTTTCAAAAGGGAATTGGATAAGTACCTAAATAGGAAAAAATGCAGTGCTTATGGAGAAAGAGCAGGGGAATGGGACTAGCTGATGTGCTCTTGCAGCGAGCCTGCACGTGCTCTGTGGGTTGAATGTCCTCCTCCTATGCTGTAAGCATTCTATGATTCTCTAATCTTGCCTGAGAAAACTGAAACCATAATAGAGCTTTGTAGTCACAACTTCACATTCCATTTGAAATTGCAGCTTTTGAGGGATATGAATATTTTATAAACTGTAGAATTCTAGTGAGTGTGCTTTTGTAGAAGATGGTCAGGGGTCCAGCATAGAAGTAGCTAGGCCGTTCAATAAAATCATCCAGTTTTAGGAAAACACTTACTGAAAGTACGCCACAAATCCATAATCAAAGAGTATTCCTTTTTAAACATTTGGAGCAGAGGAAGGAACACGGGAAGAGAGCAAGGCAATGAGATTAATTTTGAATTGTTCTACCAAAGAGTTGGCACAGACATAATGCTGTGGTTCTATGGACCTATTGCATACTTTCCAGTCTACACACCTGCTTATTTGTAGCATCTAGGCATTATGATGTAATTGTGGGATTACTTTATGTAGTTCTATAGGTTAAAATTTATCTTGATCTTGCAAAAAGAATTGCGTTTCTAAATGACCATATTTCTGTTTTAGTGATCTTGGTTGAAGGATTAATGCTAGCCAAAACACTGGCAAAAGTCCGATATTCTTTGTAAAAAGTGCTATGGGATCTTTTCCGTCCACACGAGAAGGCAGACAAAACTCATAGTTTGATCCAAAACACAGCACCTCAGACAGTACAGCACTCCCCTCAGTACAGCAGGGAAGTGTCAACCTAGATTATGTGCTCAAGTCTCTGGAGTGGGGTTTGAACCCACAACCTTCTGACTGAGATGAAAGTGCTACCACTGAGCTGACAATTAGTATTGTGTGTGATCAGTGTGACAACACTTCCCATTTTATGCTGAGAAAATTAATGCACAATAATTGCATTTATCATACGATGATGCCAATTTTTAGAGTTTTAAATATGAAATGGAATATATTGAATAAGATGGGTATGTTTTGCAAGGTGACTGGAAGACAGTTTAACCCTGAGCTGTGGACTTTGGTGACTTGGAATATTTTTATGTGTAGCACTGTAATTGACATGTACCTAATTTCTTGAAAGGTATTCTTCCTCCTCACTATGAATCTCACTCTGCTGTGGTGACATTTCGGAAAGAACAGTTCCAGGACTTGTTACAAGCATTGCAGGTTATTCGGTTTGTTCAGGACTCCACGCCACAGGTTTGGGTTTACCTCCGAATGTACCAATTAGAGTCTGGAACATTGCCACGTCGTCCATCTCAGTCACTGGTCAGTCTTTACTTCAAATAACAATTGTTTTTTTGAAGTCAATGGAAATAAAAACTGGGAAAGATGGAAAACAGGCTGCTGATTCGTTATCAGCCATTTTTCACTCGCACAAAGTCAAAATCTACCCCACTGGGTGTCAGCCTGCTTGATTTATAGAAGGCAAAATTAAATGTTACAGCTTGAATGATCTACCTGTTGCACATAAGAAAGCAAATGCTGTACTATTCAAACATTACCCTGAGTCAGCACAGTTTCCTTCCCCAAATGGATTTCTGGGGAAGTGCTGGATGACTTTGAATGCTCTGGACACAGTCACTGATATAACTCTGTGTTCTGGCAAAACCACTGATCTTGTTCAAATTTAAATTACCCTCTTCAGAGTTTCTAATTGTGGGCATCATTTTTTAAATAATCAAAAATTAATCACGCCAGTTTCTGTTTTCATTAGCTGAAAAACCTGTAACTGCAATTTCCATTTGATCGACTTTAAATAACGTAGTGCCAAGGTATTTCATGGGTTTATTACAAATACAATATTGCAAAATTTGTAATTTGTTCCTGCTGTGTTCACCTTTGGTGTGTGATATTTTAAAAATCCGTTAGATTACCACCAATATTTTCTATCTGGCACAAGTAACCAGATTAGTTTCTGTAACCGAGCTTGGATAATTGGCATTTGATTTGCTAAAAACGTCTGGTCCTGTTCACTTTGTTTCATAATATAGCATAATTTACTGTAATCTGTTATTGAAGGTATACAAGTGTAATGGTTAATGGTACTGGACTAGCAACCCAGAAGTCGTCAGTTCAAATATCACCGTTGCCAGTTATAAAATTAAATTCAATAAAGCAGATCATTTTTGGCCTAGCATCAGAAAAATGGTATGAAAACTACAGAAGTTTTGTTAAACATTCAGCTTATTCACTAATGTCCTTCAGTGAAGGAAATCTGCCATCCCTACCTGGTCCAGCCTACCTGATTCTTGTGACTCTTGATGCTTTATGGATTGGCCTAACCTGTCACTCTGCCGTATAAGAAGTTACTATAAAGTAGGGTGCACCACCTTCTCAGGGTAACTAGGATGTTATAAATGTGGCCTTGCCAGCTTCGCCTACATCCTAATGAATTAAAAAAAAATGCTTACTAATGTTGTGATATCCTGATTCTCCAGTTGTCATCATGGTTTAAAAAAAATTGAATTAGTAAACTTGTTCTTTATCTCAGGAACCAGAGGATGAAGTGTTTATTGCAATAGCAGAAGCAATGGAAGAAATGGTGGAAAATGATGTTGATGCCTACTGGCTAGTCAAATGTTTTGTGAACCAATTCAACAATAAATATGGAGATTCGGTGCCTCACTTGGTAAGAGACGTGCTAAACGATTCAAATGTTAATATATCTGGCAAAGAATGATATTAATGCAATAAAACGAGCAACAGTGATCAGGAGCGGTAATTAAAACCATGCCTTATTTTGAGCATGCCCATACTCTTCTATTCTGTCTCACTACTAAGAGCAGGAGGAGAATTGATAGTGCCCCACTTACTGCTCCAATTCCAATTCTCAATGTGGCATTGCAACTTACAGATCTACCAGAGCTACACTGTTCTTTCTTGTGGCACTGGGCAGGAAACTTCCCCTGTGTGGTAGTCTGGCAATCAGCTCCTTGTTTGGCCAAAACTAACGTAATTCTTCAGCCAATAATCAGTCGTGATACTGATCAGTGCTGGAATTTCCTGCCTAAACCTCTCCACTCTCTACCTCTCTTTCCTCCTTAAGATGCTCCTTAAAACCTACCTCTTTGACCAAGCTTCTGGTCATCTGCCCTAATTTCTCCTTATTATGGCTCAGTGTCAAATTCTGTTCTATAACACTCCTGTGAAAGCCTTGGGATGTTTTATTACGTTAAACGTGCTATATAAATATAAGTTGTTATTGCCATTATACTTGCCCACCAGTGTAATCGTAACTTTTTGTGTCAACAAGCAACATGCGGTCAATAAGCATTAATTCCGTCCACTCATAACCCTAGCCGTATATCTTGACTTCACAATCTCACAACACTATGATAACCACTTCTGTACATAGGTGCACACACAAACAGCGAAAGACATCTTAAGAACATAAGAAATAGGAGCAGGAATAGGCCATACGGCCCCTCGAGCCTGCTCCACCATTCAGTAAGATCATGAGTGAACTTCTACATCAACTCCACTTTCCTGCACTTATCCCCATATCCCTCGATTCCCTTAGAGCCCCAAAATCTACCGATCTTAGTCTTGAATATACTCACCAACTAAGCATCCCTCAGGGGTAGTGAATTCAAAAGATTCACGACTTTGAGTGAAAAAATTTCTCCTAATCTCAGTCTTAAATGGCTGACCTTTTATCCTGAGACTATGATCCCCTAGTTATAAACTCTCCAGCCAAGGAAACAGTCTCTCACCATCTATCCTGTCAAGCCCTTGAAGAATTTTGTACATTTCAATTAGATCACCTCTCATTCTTCTAAACTCCAGAGAATGTAGGCCCATTCTTCTCAGTCTCTCTCCATAGGACAGCTCTCATCCCAGGAATCAATCTAGTGAACCTTTTTTGCACCCCCTCCAAAGCAACTATATCCTTCCTTAGGTAAGGAGACGAAATCTGTACTCCAGGTGTGGTTTCATCAAAGCCCTATATAATTGTAGCAAGACTTCCTTGCTGTTGTATTCCAACCCCCTTGCAATAAAGCCTACCTTCCTAATTGCTTGGTGTACCTGTACCTGCATGTTAACTTTCTGTGATTTGTGTACAAGGACCCCCCCCCCCAAATTACTCTGCATATCAACATCCATTGTGTGCGTGCGCAAAAGTGGCAGTTATGGTGTTTCCTGATTTTAAGAAGGATGGTTTGTAGCAAGTATACTTTGCCCAGTAGAGGTGTGATACTTAAAGGGTTGACGGTGGATAGGCAATGGCAGACATTTAAATATCACATGGATGAACTACAACAATTGTACATCCCTGTGTGGCGTAAGAATAAAAAAAGGAAGGTGGCTCAACCGTGGCTAACAAGGGAAATTAGGGAAAGTGTTAAATCCAAGAAAGAGGCATATAAATTGGCCAGAAAAAGCAGCAAACCTGAGGACTGGGAGAAATTTAGAATTCAGCAGAGGAGGACTAAGGGTTGAATTAGGAGGGGGAAAATAGAGAGTAAGCTTGCAGGGAACATAAAGCTCACTGCAAAAGCTTCTATAGATATGTGAAGAGAAAAAGATTAGTGAAGACTAATGTAGGTCACTTGCAGTCAGAATCAGGGGAATTCATAATGGAGAATTAGCATTGTTGTTGCTTATCTAAGGGTTAAGTCATGGCAGGACATCTCGGTCACGTGTTATGCTCCTCCTGCACCATGTGGGAACTCAGGGACGACTCCAATGTTCCTGACGACTACGTGTGCGGGAAGTGTATCCGCCTCCAGCTCCTGACAGACCGCGTTGCGGAGTTGGAGCTGAGGGAGGATTCACTCTGAAGCATCCACGATGCTGAGAATGACGTGAGTATCACCTGTAGCGAGTTGGTTGTACCGCAGCTAAAGGGTCCACAGCCAGATAGGGAATGGAAGACCAGCAGGAAGAGCAGTGCAAGGAAGGTAGTGCAGGGGTCCCCTGTGGTCATCCCCCTGCAAAACAGATGCTTTGAGTACTGTTGGGGGGATGACACATCAGGGGAGGGCAGCAGCAGCCAAGTTCATGGCACCGTGGCTGGCTCTGTTGCACAGGAGGGCAGGAAAAAGAGTGGGAGAGCGATAGTGGTAGGGGATTCAATTGTGAGGGGAATAGATAGGCGTTTCTGCGGCCGCAACCGAGACTCCAGGATGGTATGTTGCCTCCCTGGTGCAAGGGTCAAGGATGTCTCGGAGCGGGTGCAGGACATTCTGAAAAGGGAGAACAGCCAGTTGTCGTGGTGCACATTGGTACCAACGACATAGGTTAAAAAAAGGGATGAGGTCCTACAAAACGAATTTAAGGAGCTAGGAGCTAAATTTAAAAAGTAGGACCTCAAAAGTAGTAATCTCGGGATTGCTACCAGTGCCACGTGCTAGTCAGAGTAGGAATCGCAGAATAGCGCAGATGAATACGTGGCTTGAGCAGTGGTGCAGCAGGGAGGGATTCAAATTCCTCGGGCATTGGAATCGGTTCTGGGGGAGGTGGGACCAGTACAAACCGGACGGTCTGCACCTGGGCAGGACCGGAACCAATGTCCTAGGGGGAGTGTTTGCTAGTGCTGTTGGGGAGGAGTTAAACTAATATGGCAGGGGGATGGGAACCAATGCAGGGAGACAGAGAGAAACAAAAAGGAGACAAAAGCAAAAGACAGAAAGGAGATGAGGAAAAGTGGAGGGCAGAGAAACCCAAGGCAAAGAACAAAAAGGGCCACTGAACAGCAAAATTCTAAAAAGACAAAGGTTGTTAAAAAAACAAGCCTGAAGGCTTTGTGTCTTAATGCAAGGAGTATCCGTAATAAGGTGGATGAATTAACTGTGCAAATAGATGTTAACAAATATGATGTGATTGGGATTACAGAGACGTGGCTCCAGGATGATCAGGGCTGGGAACTCAACATCCAGGGGTATTCAACATTCAGGAAGGATAGAATAAAAGGAAAAGGAGGTTGGGGTAGCATTGCTGGTTAAGGAGTAGATTAATGCAATAGTTAGGAAGGACATTAGCTTGGGTGATGTGGAATCTATATGGGTAGAGTTGCAGAACACCAAAGGGCAAAAAACGTTAGTGGGAGTTGTGTACAGACCTCCAAACAGTAGTAGTGATGTTGGGGAGGGCATCAAACAGGAAATTAGGGGTGCATGCAATAAAGGTGCAGCAGTTATAATGGGTGACTTTAATATGCACATAGATTGGGCTAACCAAACTGGAAGCAATACGGTGGAGGAGGATTTCCTGGAGTGCATAAGGGATGGTTTTCTAGACCAATATGTCGAGGAACCAACTAGGAGGGAGGCCATCTTAGACTGGGTGTTGTGTAATGAGAGAGGATTAATTAGCAATCTCGTTGTGCGAGGCCCCTTGGGGAAGAGTGACCATAATATGGTGCAATTCTGCATTAGGATGGAGAATGAAACAGTTAATTCAGAGACCATGGTCCAGAACTTAAAGAAGGGTAACTTTGAAGGTATGAGGCGTGAATTGGCTAGGATAGATTGGCGAATGATACTTAAGGGGTTGACTGTGGATGGGCAATGGCAGACATTTAGAGATCGCATGGATGAACTACAACAATTGTACATTCCTGTCTGGCGTAAAAATAAAAAAGGGAATCAGGGATAGTATTAAAGCCAAGGAAGTGGCATACAAATTGGCCAGAAATAGCAGAGAACCCGGGGACTGGGAGAAATTTAGAAGTCAGCAGAGGAGGACAAAGGGTTTGATTAGGGCAGGGAAAATGGAGTACGAGAAGAAGCTTTCAGGGAACATTAAGATGGAATGCAAAAGTATCTATAGATATGTAAAGAGAAAAAGGTTAGTAAAGACAAACGTCGGTCCCCTGCAGTCAGAATCAGGGGAAGTTATAATGGGGAACAAAGAAATGGCGGACCAATTGAACAAATACTTTGGTTCGGTATTCACTAAGGAGGACACAAACAACCTTCCGGATATAAAAGGGGTCAGAGGGTCCAGTAAGGAGGAGGAACTGAGGGAAATCCTTATTGGTCGGGAAATTGTGTTGGGGAAATTGATGGGATTGAAGGCCGATAAATCCCCAGGACCTGATGGACTGCATCCCAGAGTACTTAAGGAGGTGGCCTTGGAAATAGCGGATGCATTGACAGTCATTTTCTAACATTCCATTGACTCTGGATCAGTTCCTATCGAGTGTAGGGTAGCCAATGTAACCCCACTTTTTAAAAAAGGAGGGAGAGAGAAAACAGGGAATTATAGACATCGGTAGTGGGTAAAATGATGGAATCAATTATTAAGGATGTCATAGCAGCGCATTTGGAAAGAGGTGACATGATAGGTCCAAGTCAGCATGGATTTGTGAAAGGGAAATCATGCTTGACAGATCTTCTGGAATTTTTTGAGTATGTTTCCAGTAGAGTGGATAAGGGAGAACCAGTTGATGTGGTATATTTGGACTTTCAGAAGGCTTTCGACAAGGTCCCACACAAGAGATTAATGTGCAAAGTTAAAGCACATGGGATTGGGGGTAGTGTGCTGACATGGATTGAGAACTGGTTGTCAGACAGGAAGCAAAGAGTAGGAGTAAATGGGTACTTTTCAGAATGGCAGGCAGTGACTAGTGGGGTACCGCAAGGTTCTGTGCTGGGGCCCCAGCTGTTTACACTGTACATTAATGATTTAGACGAGGGGATTAAATGTAGTATCTCCAAATTTGCGGATGACACTAAGTTGGGTGGCAGTGTGAGCTGCAAGGAGGATGCTATGAGGCTGCAGAGCGACTTGGATAGGTTAGGTGAGTGGGCAAATGCATGGCAGATGATGTATAATGTGGATAAATGTGAGGTTATCCACTTTGGTGGTAAAAACAGAGAGACAGACTATTATCTGAATGGTGACAAATTAGGAAAAGGGGAGGTGCAACGAGACCTGGGTGTCATGGTACATCAGTCATTGAAGGTTGGCATGCAGGTACAGCATTCGGTTAAGAAAGCAAATGGCATGTTGGCCTTCATAGCGAGGGGATTTGAGTACAGGGGCAGGGAGGTGTTGCTACAGTTGTACAGGGCCTTGGTGAGGCCACACCTGGAGTATTGTGTACAGTTTTGGTCTCCTAACCTGAGGAAGGACATTCTTGCCATTGAGGGAGTGCAGCGAAGGTTCACCAGACTGATTCCTGGGATGGTGGGACTGACCTATCAAGAAAGACTGGATCAACTGGGCTTGTATTCACTGGAGTTCAGAAGAATGAGAGGGGACCTCACAGAAACGTTTAAAATTCTGATGGGTTTAGACAGGTTAGATGCAGGAAGAATGTTCCCAATGTTGGGGAAGTCCAGAACCAGGGGTCACAGTCTAAGGATAAAGTGTAAGGCATTTAGGACCGAGATGAGGAGAAACTTCTTCACCCAGAGAGTGGTGAACCTGTGGAATTCTCTACCACAGAAAGTTGTTGAGGCCAATTCACTAAATATATTCAAAAAGGAGTTAGATGAAGTCCTTACTACTAGGGGGATCAAGGGGTATGGCGAGAAAGCAGGAATGGGGTACTGAAGTTGCATGTTCAGCCATGAAGTCATTGAATGGCGGTGCAGGCTAGAAGGGCCGAATGGCCTACTCCTGCACCTATTTTCTATGTTTCTATAAGAACAAGGAACTGGCAGACAAATTGAACAAATACTTTGGTTCTGTCTTCACTATGGAAGACACGAATAACCTCCCGAAAATACTCGGGGACCGAGGATCTAGCGAGAAGGGGGAACTGAGGGAAATCCTTATTGGTCAGGAAATGGTGTTAAGGAAATTGAAGGGACTAAATGCCGATAAATGCTGATAGCCTTCATCCCAGAGTACTTAAGGAAATGGCCCTAGAAATAGTGGATGCATTGGTAGTCCTTTTCTAACATTCTATAGACTCTGGTTCAGTTCCTCTAGACTGGAGGGTAGCTAATGTGACCCCACTTTTTTAAAAAAGGAGGGAGAGAGAAAACAGGTAATTATAGACCGGTTAGCCTGACATCGATAGTGGGGAAAATGTTGGAATCAATTACTAAAGCTGTAATAGCAGCGCATTTGGAAAGCAGTGACAGCATCGGTCTAAGTCAGCATGGATTTATGAAAGGGAAATCATGCTTAACAAATCTTCTAGAGTTTTTTGAGGATGTAACTAGTAGAGTGGACAAGGGAGAACCAGTGGATGTGGTGTATTTGGACTTTCAAAAGGTTTTTGACAAGGTCCCACACAAGAGATTAGTGTGCAAAATTAAGGCACATGGTATTAGGGTAATATATTGACGTGGATAGAGAACTGGTTGGCAGACAGGAAGCAAAGAGTGGGAATAAACTGGTCCTTTTCAGAATGGCAGGCAGTGACTAGTGGGGGCCGCAGGGTTCAGTGCTGGGACCCCAGCTATTTACAATATACATTAATGATTTAGTCGAAGGAATTGAATGTAATATCTCCAAGTTTGCAGATGACACTAAGCTGGGTGGCAGTGCGAGGTGGATGCTAGGAGGCTGCAGGGGGACTTGGACAGGTTAGATGAATGGGCAAATGCAAATGCAAAGGCAGTTGAAGTATAATGTGGATAAGTGTGAGATTATCCACTTTGGTTGCAAAAACAGGAAGGAAGATTATTTGAACGGTGACAGATTCGTAAAAGGGGAGATGCAATGAAACCTGGGTGTCATGGTACATCAGTCATTGAAGGTAGGCATGCAGGTACAGCAGGCAGTAAAGAAGGCAAATTACATACTGGCCTTCATAGCGAGGGGATTTGAGTATAGGAGCAGGGAGGTCTTACTGCAGTTGTACAGGGCCTTGGTGAGACCACACCTTGAGTATATTGTGTTCAGTTTTGGTCTCCTAATCTGAGGAAGGACATTCTTGCTATTGAGGGATTGCAGCAAAGGTTCACCAGACTGATTCCTGGGATGGCAGGATTGACGTATGAAGAAAGACTGGATCGACTAGGCTTGTATTCACTGGAATTTAGAAGAATGAGAGGGGATCTCATAGAAACATATAAATTTCTGACTGGATTGGATAGGTTAGATGCAGGAAAAATGTTCCTGATGTTGGGGAAGTCCAGAACCAGGGTTCACAGTCTCTATGGATAAGGGGTAAGCCATTTAGGACTGAGATGAGGAGAAACTTCTTCACTCAGAGAATTGTGAACCTGTGGAATTCTCTACCACAAAGTTATTGAGGCCAGTTCGTTAGATATATTTAAAAGGGATTAGATGTGGCCCTTACGGCTAAAAGGATCAAGGGATATGGAGAGAAAGCAGGAATGGGGTACTGAAGTTGCATGATCAGCCATGATCATATTGAATGGTGGTGCAGGCTCGAAGGGCCGAATGGCCTACTCCTGCACCTATTTTCTATGTTTCGATGTTTACATCAAGTCCAATGAGCCAAAGATTGTAGATTTGTGCTGTGCTAAATATAAAATATGTACTTTCTTTGCCACCAACCTCCTTTACACATGAAAATTGAGTCTAATTAGCTGAATTCATCAATATGCTGCTATATCAAAATAATATTTCTAATACAAGCTTTAATGTGTAATGGCTCCTTTGGGATCCCTTTGATGTAATTGCATTTGCTCACTCCACTGTTTCATGATTTACCTACATGGAAAACTCTTAAGTGGTATTTTGAAGAGAAATAGTAAATTGAACAATTGTCCCAAGTATTTTTCTCCTTTAACATTGCTGTGAAATAATGAATGATTGAGAATTTGTATTTGTCTTTTATCAACTGAGTAGCCAAAGAGCCTTGAACATTATTTGAATCTGGAAGACAGCAAACTCCTCACCCACCTCAAGATGTGCTCGGCCATGAGTAAACTCCCCTATGATTTGTGGTTCGTGCATTGTTTTTCAGGCTGTTTACCTGAATCCAGCCTTCAAAGGTAGGCATTCTGTTGCATTAATTATTGCAATGTCTAATAATTTATAATAAAAATGAATATGTACCTTACATTAGCAGTGTTTATGTGGTTTTCTGGGTGAAATGGTGAGGTGTGTCAATGATACTGAGATCAGTTTGTATGCTGGTCTTTATTTAGCTCACGAAGAAATCCATGTAATGGAATACCCATTGTCATCCTGTTCCTGAAAGACAGGCTTGCATTCATAAACAAAGAAAGTACTTTTTGAAGTGCAGTCATGTTAAATGTGGCAGCCAGACTTCACATAGCAAGATCCCACAAACAGCCCTGAGATGAATGACCAGTTAATCTATTTTTGGTGATGGCAGTTGAGGGAGCATTATTGACCGGGTCTCTGCTCTTTTTCAAAGAGTCATACATTCTTTTAATGTCCATCAGAACAGGCAGTGAGATCTTATTTTAAAGTCTTGTTCGAAAGAAGGCACCTCTGACAATCCAACACGCTTTCAGTATAATATTGAAATGTCAATTTAGATTACATGTCAAAGTCCTGGAGTGGGGTTGGAGCCTGCTACCTTCTGTGTTTGGGTGATATGTTTTCTGGTAGCGTGCTTAATTTGATGTCTATCAGTACATGGTGTGAAGCTTGTTCTTTGTCTTGTGAAAAGTTGCTGGAATGGCTGAATAAAAAGTGAGTCAGGAGGAACCTGCAGGTGATCATGTAGGCTGGGAAATGGAAGAGTGGAGAGCAAAAGGTAAAGAAAGACAAAAATAATTAGAATCATAGAAATTTACAGCACGGAAGGAGGCCATTTCAGCCCATCGTGTCCGCGCCAGCCGACCAAGAGCTCTCCAGCCTAATCCCACTTTCCAGCTCTTGGTCCGTAGTCCTGTAGGTTACGGCACTTTAAGTGCACATCCAAATATTTTTTAAATGTGATGAGGCTTTCTGCCTCTACCACCCTTTCAGGCAGTGAGTTCCAGACCCCCACTACCCTCTGGGTGAAGAAATTTCCCTCAATCTCCTCTAAACCTCCCCCCAATTACTTTAAATCTGTGTCCCCTGGTTGTTGACCCCTCTACCAAGGGAAACAGGTCCTTCCTATCCACTTTATCCACGCCCCCATAATTTTAATACACCTCAATCAGGTCTCCCCTCAGCCTCCTCTGTTCCAAAGAAACCTGACCCAGCATCTCCAATCTTTCCTCATAGCCAAAATTCTCCAGTCCAGGCAACATTCTTGTAAATCTCCTTTCCAGTGCAATCACATCTTTCCTGTAATGTGGTGACCAGAACTGCACACAGTACTCCAGCTACGGCCGAACCAGTGTTTTATACAGTTCAAGCATAACCTTGCTATTGTATTCCATGCCTCAACTAATAAAGACAAGTATTACATATGCTTTCTTAACCACCTTATCTACCTGGTAAGGTAATTGATAATTGGAAAATTGAAAAAGGAAAGAGTTGCAGTGTAGGTAGAAAACTGTTTTTATTGTTCTTAGGATATGGGCAATGCTGGGAAGGCCAAATGTGTTGCCCATATGTAGTTGCCCTGAGAATATTTTGGTGAACCGCCTTTTGAATCGCTGCAATCCTTGAGCTGTTGGTGCTTCCAGCAAGGTGCTCCAGTATTTTAATACCGAGAATAATGAAGCCGTCGCGATGTATCTTCAAGTCATGATGGTGTGTTATTTGGAGGGGAATTTGGAGGTGATGGTGTTTCCATGATATTGCAAATCATCTCCTCTTTGGTGGCAGAGGTCAGGGGGCAGGGAGATGCTGTCAGAGTAAGCTTGTTGAGTTGCTGCAGTGTGTCTTATACATTGTACATATTGCATTCACAGTGTGCCGGTGGTTGATAGAGCAGTGATCAAATGGATTGATCTGTCCTGGATGGTGTGGAGCTTCCTGAGTGACTGACACATTTCAGCCTTGCACTAGAATTAACGGTAGCTGCTGTGAGAATCAATATAGGTGCATAAAACATGCATACATGTAGTCTATGTGGTATGTGAGATAAAGTCCACTGTATATTGCTCTGTATGTGAGCAGCTAGCCACCCCTCTTCCCCATCAAGTTCAGGCACACCCTTTCCCCCCCCCCCCCCCCCCACCCAAACGACGAGTTCAGGCCACCTTCCAGTATTTCAAGGTACCCGATTCCAGACACCCACAGCTCCCCGACTTTTGTGTCTTGGGGATCTCATTACCCAGCATCCATAGTGTCAGCGAAACCACTCTCTCCCTGTGATAGAGCCATGCAAGCATTCAGTCCAAGAGATAGAGGGGTTACTCATGCTGAGTAAAGAGATTTCCATTGTACAAAAGCCATTTTTCCCCCTGCTGCCACCTCACACTTAACTGTGTGTTAAAAGTTTTAAGTTGTAAACCGACTAGGTGCATTGAAGGTAGTTCGTCATTTGTGAGTGCCAGTGGTCTCGAGGCAGTTTGTATCTATTATAATACAAGTTATTTGGGACTGTCAATAAATGTCTATTTTTTGGGGGGGTGCGTTTATGCAGGTTTACTGTAGTTCTATTTCAGAAACACAAAATTAAAAACATTAGAATGTGATTAATGGAGAATTCCAATAAATCTTTGCCTTAGCAAGAGGTTTGTAGAATAAATTTGATATAATGAATATCTACTTAATTATGAAATGTCACTAAGTGCAACAAATTTGGTTAATTTTGGGATGTAGCCTATTTACAGCTTATTGATTTTTTTCTCCCCCTTGGGACCAAACTGAAATTTGGGTAGTGGCCTTTTTATAGTATCTGCTTTGGATCAAAATCTTGTAACATGAATTTTTCTCATTTGCCACTACAGTCCACTAATAATTCAGAGTAATATTTGGCTCCCAAAGTATAAATTATTCAGAAATTCAAATGTTGTAGTTGCATTAAAATGACACAGTAGCCCTATTGAGCACAATTCGAATTAAGTGACTTCAAATTAACAGGAGTAGATAGTAACCATAATGTTGAAGTTAATCCAGTTCAAGCAACGTCTTTTTTCAAAAAAAAGGTGACTCCATTCAGGGTTTATAACATCAAAGTATGATAACATCACAGCACCTATATCATTCTTATTCCCAGAAGTGTTCTTATTAGCACAACTCAAAAAAAAATCATGGCTGTATACATGCCCTGGTCTCTCAATTGTGAAATTTGCTTTTTTTTTTAAAGAAAGAAAGATTTGCATTTATTTAACTCCTATCATGACCACCTCCGATGAAGTGCTTTTTTGGAATGAAGTTACTGTTGTAATGTAGGAAATGCAGCAGCTAATTTACATACAGCAAGCTCCCGCAAACAGCAATGAGATAGTGACCAGATAATCTGTTTTGTTTCGTGATGTTGATTGATAAATATTGGCCAGGACACCTGGGATAGCTCCTCTGCTGTTCTTCGAAATAGTGCCATGGGATCTTTTATGTTCACTTGAGAGAGCAGAGGGGGCCTTTGCCTTTAGATGTTTTTTTGTGCGATCTTCTAAGTAGAACCTCAACCCACTGAGGTTGGAGTGTCAACTATTATACAGTAAATATTACATCAAGAATGTAGACTCTATAGCCAGCACCAGTGTTTGATGGGCCTGGGTCTTCTAATTTCACTACCACAAGATCTATGCTATACTCCACCGAGCAACCTCACGGAGAGCAAATGAAATCCTGATGCAAATGATTTTCACTTACAATTTTCCTAATTCTACTCTTCCATCGATGTGCTTAGAAAATACTTATGTCAGTTCCCCCACCCTCCCTACAAATGGTCGGACCCAGGACAGGTAAATTGAAACCCCAGATTTGTCCTGTGTTGAGACTGGCCAGTATTTTCACACATATTGTGCGTGTTTGGAGGCGGATCGACATTAAAAATGCCGGAAATAATGAGCACGTCGGTACCTGCTGCCTCACGCATTTAACTTTGGCCGGCTTTGAAGGCACGACACGGACCTGATCCGCAGAGACGGGCAACCTAATTGAAATCATTAAAAGCTTGTTTACAGTCCCGTAAGTGATTTTGACTGCTGTTTGAGTTTTACTGCACGAGCACAGGATTCAAAGAGCTTAGGTGCCTCGCCTGTGAAGGGGAGGCGGAAGCTTAGTGACCATTGCCAAGTTCATTCATTGACACCTTGGAAAACCACATAAATACTACAATATTACACCTCATTACTTATCTCATGGAAAAGCTCTTGCTCACTCCATTTTGTCCACAGATTTTGGTGTCAGCAGTTTGCAGGTCATTTCTGAAACCTCAGAAGCCACTCTCACCATATTGCTACTCACTGTCACTACATTGAGGGATTGGCCCTCTCATCGCCACTTTACCTGCCATATACTACATCAGCACAGGTGCCGCTTATATTGTCTTACTTTGGCCCTCAGAATCGGACCAATATAAACCTCACCACCAATACCAGTCACATCATCAGCAGCAACCATAACAGCAGCCTTCTCCTCAATGACCTGATGTAGTGTCAACACAGAGCTGCAGCATACAGGAGGCAATACACCTAACAGAGGGTATATAGGCAGAGGATGAGCTTCCTCAACTATGATAACTGCTGTACCTTTATTGCACGCATCCCTAATTTCCTGTTTGATGCCATCCCCAACCTCACTACTACTGTTTGGTGGTCTGTACACAACTCCCACTAACGTTTTCTGCCCTTTGGTGTTTCGCAGCTCTACCCATATAGATTCCATATCATCCAAGCTAATGTCCTTCCTTTCCATTGAGTTAATCTCCTCTTTAATCAGTAACGCTACCCCATCTCCTTTTCCTTTCTGTCTATCCTTCCTGTATATTGAATACCCCTGGATGTTGAGTTCCCAGCCTTGGTTACCCTGGAGCCATGTCTCCGTAATCCCGATTACATCATATCCGTTATCAGCTATCTGCGCAGTTAATTCATCCATCTTATTACGAATGCTCCTCGCATTGAGACTCAGAGTCTTCAGGCTTGTTTTTTTAACACTTTTCCTTTTAGAATTATGTTGTAATGTGGCCCTTTTTGATTTTTGCCCTTGATTTCTCTGCCCTCCACTCTTACTTTTCTCCTTCCTATCTTTTGCGTCTGCCTCCTTTTTACTTCCCTCTGCCTCCCTGCATAGATTCCCAACTCCCTGTCATATTAGTTTAAACCCTCCCCAACAGCACTAGCAAACACTCCCCCTAGGACATCGGTTCCGGTCCTGCCCAGGTGCAGATCGTCTGGTTTGTACTGGTCCCACCACTTCCAGAACTGGTTCCAATGTCCCAGGAATTTGAATCTCCGCCCCCCCCGGCCCCCCTTGCACCATTCCTCAAGTAATCATCTGAACTATCCTGCTATTCCTACTCTGACTAGCATGTGGCACTGATAGCAATCCTGAGATTACTACCTTGAAGTCCTACTTTTTAATTTAACTCCTAGCTCCCTAAATTCAGCTTGTAGGACCTCATCCTGTTTTTTTTTTTTTACCTATATTGTTGGTACCTGTATTCACCACGACGGCTGGCTGTTCACCCTCCCCCTCCAGAATGCCCTCCAGCCTCTCTGAGACATCCTTGACCCTTGCACCAGGGAGGCAACATACCATCCTGGAGTCTCGTTTGCAGCCGCAGAAATGCCTATCTATTCCCCTTACAATAGAATCCCCTGTCACTATAGCTCTCCCACTCTTTTTCCTGCCCTCCTGTGCAGCAGAGTCACCCCTGGTGCCATGAACTTGGCTGCTGTTGCCTTCCCCTGATGAGCCACCTCCCTTAACAGTATCCAAAATGGTATATCTGTTTTGGAGGGAGGTGACCGCAGGGGACTCCTGCACTACCTTACTTCCCCTGCTCTTCCTGATGGTCACCCATTCCCTATCTGTCTGTGTAACCTTTACCTGCGGTGTGACCAGCTCACTAAATGTGCTATCCACGACGTTCTCAGAATTGCGGATGCTCCAAAGTGTATCCATGCGCAGCTCCAGTGCCGCAATGCAGTTTGACAGGAGCTGCAGCTGAACACACTTCCCATACACATAGTAGCCAGGGACACTGGAAGTGTCCCTGACTTCACACATAGCACAGGAGGAGCATGACACGGCTCTGGGCTCTCCTGCCATGACCTAACTCTTAAATTAACTTCATTTGGCAACAATGCCAAAAGTTTCCTACTGATAAGAAAAGAAAAAATACTTACAATCAACCAGCCAATCACTTATCCGCTTGACTGTGAAGTCACACTTCAAATTCCTTTTACTTCTATTTTGCTTTTGCTTTTTGATCCTACACCAGCTAGCTGCTCTCGACTGCTGCTCCTCCGACTGCTGCTGGCCTTTTACAGGCCTCGAGCCTCCTGAGATCCCCGCGCGAATGAGAGGAGATCTCACAGAAGCATATAAAATTCTGACGGGATTGGACAGGTTAGATGCAAGAAGAATGTTCCCGATGTTGGGGAAGTCCAGAACCAGGGGTCACAGTCTAAGGATAAGGGATAAGCCATATAGGACCAAGATGAGGAGAAACTTTTTCACCCAGAGAATTGTGAACCTATGGAATTCTCTACCACAGAAAGTTGTTGAGTCCAGTTCGTTGGATATATTCAAAAGGGAGTTAGATGTGGCCCTTACAGCTAAAAGGATCAGGGGATATGGAGAGAAGGCAGGAGTGGGATACTGAAGTTGCATGATCAGCCATGATCATATTGAATGGTGGTGCAGGCTAGAAGGGCCGAATGGCCTGCTGCTGCACCTATTTTCTATGTTTCTATCTTTCCCAATATGACTGAGCAGCAGTGCTTCAGGAGGCTCAGGCTATCGTGCCAGGTTGTCGCAGACATTTGTAGCTTGCTGGAGCAAGACCTGCTGCCCATTGGACCAGGTGGACATGCCTTATCAGTGACTGTCAAAACCACCACCGCCCTCAACAACTTCATCTCAGGTTACTTCCAGGGATCTGCAGCAGACATTTGAGAAATCTCTCAGTCGGCTGCTCACAGATGCATCACCTGGGTGATCGATGCCTTGTTTCACAAGTCATATCAACTTTGCCACTGATGAAGCCAGTGTTGCTGAGCGGGGCCTTGGTGTTGTGACTCTGGCTACTTCCCACAGGTACAGGACGTCATCGACTGCACACATGTGGCCATGAAAGCAAATTATAATCACCCAGGAGTGTTTGTGAACTGCAAAGGCTTCAACTCCCTCGATGGGCAGCTTGTCGGCAACCATAAAAGGATGATTAGGCATGTGTGCGCCAGATTCCCTGGCAGTGTCATGTCTCTTCCGTGCTGCGCTAATCTAGCCTCCATCAGCTCTTCGCACCTCCAAACAGATTTTCCGGCTAGCTGCATGGAAACCAGGGCTAGCCACTGAAGACGTGGTTCATGACACCCCTGAGGAGGCCAAGTACTGAGGCCAAGGAGCATTATAATGAGAACCACACGTCAGATGACTTGACAGATCTGGAGGAGCCCTTCAGTATACACCAGCCAGCGTCTCCATAACCATTGTTGTCTGCTGCAAGCTTCACAACATAGCGCAGCAGCGAGGATTGGAGCTGTAGGTGGAGTAGGCACACAGCCTGTTCAGAGGAGGAGGACCCAGAGATGCAGATGGCACCAGCTGCTGCGCACATTGCTGTCCAAGTTGGCCTCATCATGGCCAGATTTACTTATCTTGATCTGATGCTGCCACATGCTGTATTAAATTCCCCCTCCCCGCCGCCCCCTGCCACCCAACAACACCATAAAGGATCATTACAATAACCACGCCATTCCTCTCACCCAAAGTCCCAATGCTCAAGGTTAAATAATGTCACCATTCACTTCAAAAATGGACAAGACCCGAAAGTGGTGCAGAGAAAAACATTTGTGTCATCAAAATAACTGAAACTTTACACTATCATTTTTTGTGCATCTACTTTTGTGTAAGTTTTCTTTTGTGAGTGCTTCTATGAGGTGCAACCCCTATGGCCTCAGAAGAGGTAGTTGCATGCTGTTCACTTCCCCGCTGCGACTGCGTAGACACTTTTGGTGGACGTCCTCTTGGTTTTGGAGCCTGTGATAACCCCGCCAAAGTCTGCTCCTCCTGCCACTATGCAGGGGCAGACTCGGCCATCGGGATCCGAGGAAGCATGTGGGGCTCTGACTGAGGGGGTTGTAATGGGGCAGAAATGGGAGCGCGTTGAGAAGTGCCCTTACTTCCATGCCCCCTCTCATGGGCCACCCATGCTTCTCTGCCAGCAAGGTGCTGGCGAGCTCCTTGCTGCACAGCAGTGGGGGATGAAGGCCCAAGTCAACATTTATCTTGAGAGGAAGTCTTTGAGCATGCTCCATCTGCTGTCCATTCATGTGAGTGTCAAATTTGCTGCTCCATGCAGTTGCCCATCCTTTCCATAGAAGAGCATTTTGTCACCATCACCTGCGAGATTTTTGAGCATTTTGGAGATGAACTCTTCCATTCCCTGAACATTTGCCGACATCATGGCTGCAAAAGATGCCAGAGCTTCATGCAATTGTTGCTGCCCCTCCAAGAACACCCTCTTTCTTAATGGCCCCGACAGGCGAGGAGTCTCCACTGCTGTCCCTGTCAATACCATCTGCTCTTGCTCACATGTGAATTGGGAGACACCAGGACCCACTGAGGTGTGCGTATCTGCGCTGGTGCTGGGTGCGCTTGGATCTGCTGACACTGCACCCTCAGAGCCTGGAGGTTTCTCTGAGGAGTCGTCTTCCTCCTTCGGCAGGTGGGTGGGGGCGTGAAGTTGATGGACCTGTGGGAGAATAAAGAAATTAATTAAGTGTTTTAATAAGAATGGATAATGTTACTGTTGGGCACATGATGGCATTTCACTGGCTGCTGTCATTAGTCACCAAATGGATGACTGTTGTATGCCATATGGCTTTGAGATGTGATTCTGTCACCAGGTTACTGGGATGACCCCTTTTCTCCATCTCCACCGCTAGCATCTCTTGGGCTCCCAAAATTTCCAGACCATCTCTGTTGCTGTAAGAAGTGCAATTACTAGAGGGCCACCTCCAGTTCTAACTCCCTCTGTTGTTGTGGGTTCTCTTCTCCTGCAAGGAAGGAAAGAAGAGAGGTTTGAGTGATAGACTGAGTGTAAGGAATGGTTGGGTTACATCTGTAGAGGATGACCATGAGGGAGTGGGTGCCAATGCCAAATGGTCTCCTTCTGTGGTGTTACTTGCTATGATTGGATTAGGAATACACTGAGGCATATGAAAGCATGGGCCTTATGCTTAACATCCCTGCCGCACAGCACTGCCCTCCAATCATCAAGATTCACGGCACGGCTCTCGACAACGTGAACCATTTCCCAAATCTCGGGAGCCTCTTATCAACAAAGGCAGACATTGATGCGGAGATTCAACATCGCCTCCAGTGCGCCAGTGCAGCCTCCGGCTGTCTGAGGAAAAGAGTGTTTGAAGACCTGGCCCTCAAATCTACCACCAAGCTCATGGTCTACAGGGCTGTAGTAATACCCACCCTCCTGTATGGATCAGAGGCATGGACGATGTATAGAAGGCACCTCAAGTCGCTGGAGATACATCACCAACGATGTCTCCGCAAGATCTTGCAAATCCCCTGAGAGGACAGACGCACCAACATCGGTGTCCTCGTCCAGGCTAATATCCCTAGTACTGAAGCACTGACCACACTTGATCAGCTTTGGTGGGCAGGCCACATAGTTCGCATGCCAGATACGAAACTCCCTAAGCAAATGCTTTATGCGGAGCTCCATCATGGTAAACGAGCCAAAGATGGGCAGCGGAAGCGTTACAAGAGCACCCTCAAAGCCTCCCTGGTAAAGTGCGACATCACCACTGACACAGCGCGTTGCTCAGAACATTGCATTCCCGACCCGCTATGCTGCACGGACGCACCCAACCAGACGCAAAGGTCAAAATTCCAGCCTGGGATTTGAATCCAAGTCTTCTGATAATTTTTTTCTCTCCCTTCTGTCCTGTAGATTGCTGACTTCCTACAGTGCAGTGCAGGCACAGGAAGCCTTCAGTATCTGGCCTAAGTGACCACTGAGCTCACATTATTTGACTGGAAGCATCACAGTCAAGCCTGATCCTGTCTTTATTCAACATGCACATGAGCCCACTTGCTAGCAGAAGTCAGAGGATAGGATTTGGGAGCTGCAACCTTAGTTACTTTTTGTTTTCTAATCTCCAGCTCATTTGTGCCACTTAATGTCCCAGCTGAGATCAGCTAGCTCAGCATAGACTGAGAATGAAATCAGACACATCCTGGTCTGTGTGGCTGAGTGCAACATCAGGTGGTGTCTTTGCCCACTAGACCTTGGGGAAGCCTGAATGCAAATCTCCTAATTGAGAGGCTAACAATGTGGAGGTCCTCACGTGAAAGCAAAGGTTTCAATAAGGTGGAAGCAAGATTTGAAGTGGAGTGCATTGAAGACACAGTCAAAGGAAGAATTTTGAAAAGATTTTTGAAATTGGATAGAGAGGTAGTGGAGGAAATGGTTTCTGAAGAGAATGCCAGAAGAAGAGGTGGAGTTACTGAGACATTGGTTGTTTCCATGGTGAAGCAGAGAAATGAACAGTAATCTTATGGCAGAGATGTGGATTCGGTGGGCTGGCATATACGCCTATAGCAGATTGCCCAGATAGCATCAGTGGGCTCGAGGGGCCTACTCCTGCTCCTATTTCTTATGTTCTTATATATTATGATTTGTGCATTTCTTACATGTATTTGTATAGACATCCTGAAAAGATTATTTCTCTAAAGCTCCCGTAATAATGTGTGTAGTTTGGGAGAATCTTGGAGGAGAATGAAAAGATCTGTGCAAATCACAATTATTTTCCAAAGCAATTGTACAGATTTCCAAAATAAAAACTGGTGCATTTATCAACAAAGTCAATCTAAATCTGAAATGCCCAATTACTTAATCGTGCATAACTTTTGGATGTAAGACCAACAAAACTAAAACTGCAAGAGGTATAGATGATGAAGAAAAAGTGTCCAGGATATCGTGTAACTCCTTAAACTCCATACCTGGCCTAAACCCACAATCTCGGCTAATACTGCATTGCAGTAATGACCCAGAATTTGCTAAATAAAAAATAATGGCATCTGAACGACGCATGCTGTTGTTATTATACAAATAGGCTAGCAACTTGTGGTGAGAGAGAGCTTCCCGTGAATTGCGAGTTGCCACAAGTTGCTGGCCGATTTGTGCCGCTCCACCGTTAGCTTCACAAAAATGGCATCTCACTCTTAACCTCCCTGTTAATTTCATGAAGTTGTTGTATTTGCACATTAATTGCCCATTAAATGCACCACAGAAAGTTGTTAGTAATTAACAGCATAAGTACTTTTTTAATGATGTGGTGATTGTTAATTACTGCCAATCAACCTCTCGCCCGAAAGTGAATAATTAAAAGTGAGGCGTCTCCTTCAGGTAGTGAATTGATGTTGGAGATTTTTTTTAAAGTCAAATTTTAAAATTTAAAAGAAAATATCTTACTTTTCCATTCTGTCTCTTTTCTCTCCCTCTCTTAAGCCAATCTTACTTTTGCTTTCTTTATTTCTCTTTCTGTATCTGATTTGACATTAAATTCATCCACTCGAATTCATTCCTGTTCTGCTTCAGAGTGGATGTTATCGTTTCCATCACAGTATTTGAAGATGAGCATAAAACTTTCCGAGCATCCTGGCTGGCATTCCTCCCACAACCAACGTGACCAAAAACAGATTAACAGATCAGTTGCTATTTGTGAGTCATTGTCTACAGTGTTACCTTACATAATGGTCACATTTCAAAATTGAGACATTTCATTTTGATAAGGCACTATATCATTGCAAGTATTTATTAGGTTTATTTAGTTTGTGAAACCACACTTGCATTTAATGATTTTTGATTTTCAGGGTTTGGGACAAAATTATAAGTGGATCCTGCAAAATTCTGGTCTTTGTAGCCATGGAGATTTTATTAACTTTTAAGATGAAACTAATGGCGATGAATAAAGCAGAAAATATTACACAGTTCCTTCAAAATGTAAGTATCACTGGACCTTCAACTAGTCAGTGAGGAGTAATGCTTCATTATGTTGTGTTGGCAATTTTCCCCAAGTAAATTGCCTCCCCAGTAATGAAAAGTTGAATAATGAGACACAATAAATTGTCCTGAGTTTAAATGTTGCAAAGCACTCTGCATAATAGTGAGTTATTGTGCTGCTAGTGTGTTTTCCTATTGAAGGTTGAGATTATGCCATTTTGAATATCAAACATGCACCTGCTTTAGGATTGTACCCTTTAATTTATATTTCCTCTTCTCATTCTTTCTATCAAAATGTATCACTTCGCACTTTTCTGCGTTAAATTTCATCTTACAAGTGTCCGCCCATTCCACCAGCCTGTCTATGTCCTCTTGAAGTCTATCACTATCCTATTCACTATTCATTATACTTCCAAGTTTGTCATCTACGAATTTTGAAATTGTGCTCTGTACACCGACATCCAAGTGTTTAATATATATCAAGAAAAGCAGTGGTCCTAGAACTGACCCCTGGGGAACACCACTGGATACCTTCCTCCAAACAGAAAAGCAACCATTCACCACTACGCTCTGTTTCCTGTCACTGAGCCAATTTCATATTCATGCTGCCACTGTCCCTTTTATTCCATGAGCTTCAACTTTGCTGGCAAGCCTATTATGTGGCACTTTGTCAAACCCCTTTTGGAAATCCATGTACACCACATCAACTGCATTGCCCTCATTTAATCCTCTCTGTTACCTCATTAAAAAAACCCGATCACGTTTGGTTAAGCACAATTTGCCTTTAACAAATCCATGCTGGCTTTCCTTAATTAATCCACACTTGTCCAAGTGACTCTTAATTTTGTCCCTGATTATCATCTCTAAAAGCTTCCCCACTAACGAGGTTAAGCTGACTGGCCTGTAGTTGCTGAGTTTATCTTTACACCTTTTTTGAACAAGGATGTAACATTTGCAATTCTCTATCCTCTGGCACCACCCCCGTTTCTAAGCAGGATTGGACGATTATAACCAGTACCTCCGCGATTTCTTCCTTCACTTCCCTCAGCGTCCTAGCATGCATCCCATTTGGTCCTGATGATTTAGCTACTTTAAGTACAGCCAGCCTTTCTAGTATCTCGTTTTTATCAATTTTTATCCCATCCAGTATCTCCTATGTCTATGGCAGCATCTTCCTTGGTGAAATCAGATGCAAAGTACAGGTTGAAACTCCCTTGTCCAGAACCACCCCTTGTCAGAACCACCCCCGGCCACCGAGTAGCGAATGTGTAGAACTCCGACATGAACAAATTGAAGTCTTCCTACAATACAATACAACTATTGTACATCCCTGTCTGGCGTAAAAATAAAACAGGAAAGGTGGCTCAACCGTGGCTAACAAGGGAAATTAGGGATAGTGTTAATTCCAAGGAAGAGGCATATAAATTGGCCAGAAAAAGCAGCAAACCTGAGGACTGGGAGAAGTTTAGAATTCAGCAGAGGAGGACGAAGGGTTTCATTAGGAGGGGGAAAATAGAGTATGTGAGTAAGCTTGCAGGGAACATAAAAACTGACTGCAAAAGCTATAGATATGTGAAGAGAAAAAGATTAGTGAAGACTAATGTAAGTCCCTTGCAATCAGAATCCGGTGAATTCATTATGGGGAACAAGGAAATGGCAGCCCAATTGAACAAATACTTTGGTTCTGTCTTCACTAAGGAAGACACAAATAACCTCCCGAAAATACTAGGGGACCGAGGGTCTAGCGGGAAGGAGGGACTGAGGGAAATCCTTATTAGTCAGGAAATGGTGTTGGGGAAACTGATGGGACTGAAGGCCGATAAATCCCCAGGGCCTGATAATCTGCATCCCAGAGTACTTAAGGAAGTGGCCCTAGAAAAATAGATGCATTGGTGGTCATTTTCTAAAATTCCATGGACTTTTGGTCAGTACCTATGGATTCGAGGGTAGCTAATGTAACCCTACTTTTTAAAAAAGGAGGGAGAGAGAAAATAGGGAATTATCGACTGGTTAGCCTGACATTGGTGGTGGGGAAAATGCTGGAATCAATTATTAAAGATGTAATAGCAGCGCATTTGGAAAGCAGTGACAGGATCGGTCCAAGTCAGCATGGATTTATGAAAGGGAAATCATGCTTGACAAATCTTTGAGTTTTTTGAGGATATAACTAGTAGAGTGGACAAGGGAGAACCAGTGGATGTGGTGTATTTGGACTTTCAATGGGCTAAGGTTTGGCAGATGGAATACAATGTCGGAAAATGTGAGGTCATCCACCTTGGGAAAAAAATCAGTAAAAGGGAATATTATTTGAATGGGAAGAAATTGCAACATGCTACGGTGCAGAGGGACCTGGGGGTCCTTGTGCATGAATCCCAAAAAGTTAGTTTGCAGGTGCAGCAGATAATCAGGAAGGCGAATGGAATGTTGGCCTTCATTGCGAAAGGGATGGAGTACAAAAGCAGGGAGGTCCTGCTGCAACTGTATAGGGTATTGGTGAGGCCGCACCTGGAGTACTGCGTGCAGTTTTGGTCACCTTACTTAAGGAAGGATATACTAGCTTTGGAGGGGGTACAGAGACGATTCACTCGGCTGATTCCGGAGATGAGAGGGTTACCTTATGATGATAGATTGAGTAGACTGGGTCTTTACTCGTTGGAGTTCAGAAGGATGAGGGGTGATCTTATAGAAACATTTAAAATAATGAAAGGGATAGATAAGATAGAGGGCAGGGAGGTTGTTTCCACTGGTCGGGGAGACTAGAACTAGGGGGCAAGCCTCAAAATACGGGGGAGCCAATTTAAAACCGAGTTGAGAAGGAATTTCTTCTCCCAGAGGGTTGTGAATCTGTGGAATTCTCTGCCCAAGGAAGCAGTTGAGACTAGCTCATTGAATGTATTCAAATCACAGATAGATAGATTTTTAACCAATAAGGGAATTAAGGGTTACGGGGAGCGGGCGGGTAAGTGGAGCTGAGTCCACGACCAGATCAGCCATGATCTTGTTGAATGTCGGAGCAGGCTCGAGGGGCTAGATGGCCTACTCCTGTTCCTAATTCTTATGTTCGATGTTCTTATGTAAGTCAGCATGGATTTATGAAAGGGAAATCATGCTTGACAAATCTTTGAGTTTTTTGAGGATGTAACTAGTAGAGTTGGGAACCAGTGGATGTGGTGTATTTGGACTTTCAAAAGGCTTTTGACAAGGTCCCACACAAGAGATTAGTGTGCAAAATTAAAGCACGTGGTATTGGGGGTAATGTATTGACGTGGATAGAGAACTGATTGGCAGACAGGAAGCAAAGAGTGGGAATAAACGGGTCCTTTTCAGAATGGCAGGCAGTGACTAGTGGAGTGCCGCAAGGTTCAGTGCTATTTACAATATACATTAATGATTTAGACGAAGGAATTGAATGTAATATCTCCAAGTTTGCAGATGACACTAAGCTGCGTGGCAGTGTGAGCTGTGAGGGGGATGCTAAGAGGCTGCAGGGTGACTTGGACAGGTTAGGTGAATAGGCAAATGCATGGCAGATGCAATATAGTGTGGATAAATGTGAGGTTATCCATTTTGGTGGCAAAAACAGGAAAACAGATTATTATCTGAATGGTGACAGATTAGTAAAAGGAGAGGTGCAACAAGACCTGGGTATCATGGTACATCAGTCACTGAAGGTAGGCATGCAGGTATAGCAGGCAGTAAAGAAAGCAAATGGCATGTTGGCCTTCATAGTGAAAGGATTTGAGTATAGGAGCAGGAAGGTCTTACTGCAGTTGTACAGGGCTTTGGTGAGACCACACCTTGAGTATTGTGTGCAGTTTTGGTCTCCGAATCTGAGGAAGGACGTGCTTGCTATTGAGGGAGTGCAGCGAAGGTTCACCAGACTAATTCCTGGGATGGCAGGACTGAGATATGAAGAAAGACTGGATCGGCTAGGCTTTAACTCACTGGAATTCAGAAGAATGAGCGGGGATCTCAGAAACACAAAATTGTGACGGAACTGGTCAGGTTAGATGCAGGAAGAATGTTCCCGATGTTGGGGAAGTCCAGAACCAGAGGTCACAGTCTAAGGAAAAGGGGTAAGCCATATAGGACTGAGATGAGGAGAAACTTTTTCACCCAGAGCGTGGTGAACCTGTGGAATTCTCTATCACAGAAAGTTGTTGAGTCCAGTTCTTGGATATATTGAAGAGGGAGTTAGCTGTGGCCCTTACAGCTAAGGGGATCAGGGGGTATGGAGAGAAGGCGGGAGTGGGGTACTGAAGTTGCATGATCAGCCATGATCATATTGAATGGCAGTGCAAGGTCGAAGGACCAAATGGCCTGCTCCAACACATACTTTCTATGTTTCCTTGCTTCCGACTCTCGCAATCGCTGGCCTGACCCCGTGATCCACAGGCCCCACCTCCCATGATCTCTCTGCCACACTCCCAGCCCCAAGCCAGCCAGCCTCAATATCCCCTTGCTCAGTATCTGTACCATCCAATTTAACATGGACACCACTCGTCCAGAAAACTCCCTTATCCAGAACAGGCCAGGTCCCGAGGGTTCCAGATAAGGGAGGTTCAACCTGTACTCATTTAGCACCTCAGCCATACCATCTGCCTCCATGCGTACGTCTTCTTTTTGGTCCGTAATTGGCCCACCCCTCCTCATACTATTTATATGCCTATAGAAGATCTCTGGATTATCTTTTATGTTAGCTGCCATTCTGTTCTCATACCCTCTTTTCCCCTCTTATTTTCTATTTCACTTCTATGAAGTTTCTATATTTAGCCTGATTCTCAAATGTATTCTCGACCTGATATCTCATACTCACTCTTTTTCTGCTTCATCTTACTCTCTATCATCATTTAGGGAGCTCTAACTTTAATTCTTCTACCTTTCCCCCTAGTGGGAATGTACCGCGACTGTACCTGAACTATTTCCTCTTTAAAGGCAGCCCATTGTTCCATTACAGTTTTGATGCCAATCTTTGATTTCAATTTACCCGGGCCAGATTCGTTCTCATCCCACTGAAATTGGCCTTCCTCCAATTTAGTCCTTTTCCATAGCTAATCTACACCTTCTGTTATAATGATCACTGTTCCCTAAATGTTCCCCTACTGACACTTGCTCCACTTAACCTACCTCATTCCCCAGAGTCAGATCCAGCAATGCTTCCTTCCTCTTTGGGCCGGAAACATACTGATCAAGAAAGTTCTCCTGAATACACTTCAGAAATTCTTCCCCCTCTCTGCCGTTTACACTATTAATATCCCTGTATTGACTGTAATGAATACTAACTTATCACCTGAATAACACTAAGTTTAAAAAAATACTCGTTTTGCCAAACAAGCTTGATTATTTCTATTTCCCTGATCAAACCTCTGTATTGTGCTCTGTGGCTTTCTCATAATTGTCTGTTTGACTCCAGTCTCTTTGATTAGCATTTATTTCCATTTTTTAATCCTACTTTCCATTTAATAATCTCTGATTTTCTTTTTTTGAATACTGAATCCTTTGGACCATAAGATTCTTCTCTTTTAGAAGCTGAGTTCAGATTAGTGTATTGTAAAAGCAGGGTAAATTATGGCCTTGTGACTGCCTTGCCCAGCTTTGCTTCACTTTCCTTTTTTGAGGAGAAGGGAATAAGAGCTACTTGATCCTTTCTTATTTTCTTTTATTTGTGTTTCTTTTTACCGTGTCTTCTATTTTTAATCTTGTCCCAGTTAGAAGCTAAAGGAGGCATTGCATCACAGTCACTATACATACTATTTTGTCATTTAAGACATAACCCCACACTCGACAATGAGATTCTATCCAAAAATGATCATGTCAGGAACCACCCATGTGTCTTGTTATATGTCTGCAAGTGTTGCCTTCAGTAGTTCAACTTTACATAAACTCAACAACTATTTCCTCCTGTCTTTCACTGAGTGAAAATTGGAAAAGTGCAAAAAGTCTGTGTGATATTGTAAATAGACTGTACTGAATACTAACGTATCACCTGAATAACATTTTTTTGAAATACTAGTAAGCTGGGTTATTTCTGCTTCCCTGATCAAACCTCTGCACTATGTTCTGTGCTCTGAAGAGATGTCAAGTAGAGGTCGGGTCAGGACCAGTCGCCATGGGCCGAAATTGTCCATAGGCCAACAACTGATCCTTTAAGTGGCATTAATGGAGTCTTGGGATGCTGCATTGTACAGCAAGACTGAGAGAAATGCAAATACATTATTTAAAAAATGTTATGCTGAAAGAGATTTTACCTAAACCTTTTTCTCATCACATGCTGCATTAGCAGTGGCATTCCATCAGGATTCAAATAAGATTTGACATAATTGGCTTAATCCTGAACACTGCAGATTGCTTTGCTGCTTTTATAAATGATTGCTGTTAAAATGGGGACAGGACAGGCAGACCGATCCTTGTCCTTAATTTATTAATAGTACAGAAATAACTCTTAAAATTCACGAGCACATTTCAACATAATAGCAAAAATAATTAATGTGATTTTATGTTTTTTAAATCTTTAAAGACTGTGTTGCTATTGAAACATTGAAGAAATAATTGGAAATCACCATGATGCTATTAGTAAGATTGCTTTCCTTGCCCCCATTGTGACAGTGCACTAATTGTGTGTTCATTTAGATTCCACAGGAGAATACAGATGCCATCATCAGCAAGGCCATTGACTTATGGCATAAGTATATTGGGACCCCTGTGCACTCTGTGTAACTGGAAATTGAATGAAATTGATGTGATAACTGTCTTCTATTAAATAATTTATTAAAATACTTTGGCACAAAATTTGAGTAATGCATTTTCAGTAAACTAGACAATGCAAAACCATTTCACTATTCAGACAAGAAGGTTGTAGGTTCAAGTTCCACTCCAGAGACTTGAGCACATAAGGCTGACACTACAGTACAGTATTGAGGGAATGCTGCATTGCTGCTGTTGTTGTCTTTCGGATAAAATGTTAAACCAAGGCCCGGTCTATCCTCTCGGATGGATGTAAAAGATCCCATGGCACGTGTTCTCCCCGGTGTCCTGACCAATATTCATCCCTAAACCAACATCACTGAAAAAATTGGTCTGGTCAGTATCTCATTACTGTTTGTAGGAGTTTCCTGTGCCCAAATTGGCTACCGCAAAATACTGTAGGTGGTTTTCTAGGGCGTACTGCCTACTACAAGTTCTGGACGATAGGGATTATATGGACAGATCAGACTCGGACGCACGTTTTTCGGGCTCAACCGTATTGTGTTTAGTAAGATTAACAACACCACTCATAAACAGTACAACCCTGGCTTATCCAATAAGCCCTACCGTGCTAAGTTACCATGGCTTAATAAAAGAACCCTCCCGTGAAATAAACTAACACAGGACCCCTCCCAGCACTAAACCCCTTGGGATTGGTTGGGACTTGCAATCGCCCCCTCACACAGCTAAGTGGTCTTGCAGATGTTTAGGCGCAGGCAATATGCTCACCCTGGTTGCCCATTGTCTTGCTTGCAGCTTTTTCCTGTATGTCATGCTCCTGGTTCCAAACTGTTGATGCCAAGTTCCAGTTTGAGTCGAGGTCCGTTGGTGAGGGTTGAAGAGCAGCGCTCAGCTTCTGACGCTGTTTTGTTGAAAATAAAGAGAGCTTCCAGCTTGAGCTTGAACTTCAGCTTGCCAGAGCTTCAGCTTGAGCTGTTTCTGGAGCTGTTTCCAGAGCTGGAGCTTGTTGCAAAACGGCTCCTTATATCCTCAAAACCCATCACTTTTCCTCCCGCCAATTCTGACCGATGGATTGACTTAGGTGATCTATCTGGACCACCCCCCGTGGCCTGGAGTGGCTCGTAGCCTTTGAAATCTTTGAAAAATGATATTTCGTTCTCCCGCTCCCAGGCCTTGCAATGGGTGCTGATTACTGGATGTCTGTCGTTTCCTGAGTTGATGACCCCCATTAGCAGGTAATGGGTTTTGATCTCAAACCGATCTTGAAAATTAAGAGAGCTTATCTCCTGGAAGAAAATGGCCAGGCCATTTCCTGCCTTGCACCAGTTTCGGTTGGAGCTGAGTTGTGAGTGTGCTTTAATAATGCGAAGGCAGTGTCTGAGTTACCTCTCGGGGCATTGTTCCGAGTAATCACTTTAGATCGTGATGACATCAATAGGCTGGGTGGAAGGGACCCCAAGCCGATCAGTGTGAAATGTCTGTTTGCATATGAATGCATCTTCGTGCCACCCTGACAAGCTTGCCAGACGGTACAGTTCTTTCTTGGAGGTTTTGGATTTGAGAATTCAAAGTATTCATAAAAATGGTCATAAATCTGGTGTTACAATACTACGGATGCTGGAATCTGAAATAAAAACAGAAAATGCTGGACATCTCAGCGGGTCAGGCAGCATCTGTGGAGAGAATCAGGTCGATGACGAAGGGTCTGACCCGCTGAGTTAATTCTTTTGTTAGTTTGAACCTGTAACCCATTTTTCAACTGATTTCTTACTTAAACACTTAACATTACAGGTTAATATGAAGGGAATAGACTGAAAAAGTTCATCTTTCCATATATATATCAACATTTTGTGATTTGTTTGCCACATAGAAAATAGGTGCAGGAGTAAGCCATTCGGCCCTTCGAACCTGCACCACCATTCAATAAGATCATGGCTGATCATTCACCTCAGTACCCCTTTCCTGTTTTCTCTCCATACCCCTTGATCCCTTTAGCCGTAAGGGCCATATCCCTCTTGAATATATGCAATGAACTGGCATCAACAGCTCTCTGCAGTAGGGAATTCCAGGGGTATTCAACATTCAGGAAGGATAGACAGAAAGGAAAAGGAGGCGGGGTGGCGTTGCTGGTTAAAGAGGAAATTAATGCAATAGTAAGGAAGGACATTGGCTTGGATGATGTGGAATCGGTATGGGTGGAGCTACGGAATACCAAAGGGCAGAAAACGCTGGTGGGAGTTGTGTACAGGCCATCAAACAGTAGTAGTGAGGTTGGGGACAGCATCAAACAAGAAATAAGGGATGTGTGCAATAAAGATACAGCAGTTATCATGGGTGACTTTAATTTACATATAGATTGGGCTAACCAAACTGGTAGCAATGCGGTGGAGGAGGATTTCCTGGAGTGTATTAGGGATGGTTTTCTAGACCAATATGTCGAGGAACCAACTAGAGAGCTGACCATCCTAGACTGGGTGATATGTAATGAGAAGGGACTAATTAGCAATCTTGTTGTGCGAGGCCCCTTGGGGAAGAGTGACCATAATATGGTACAGTTATTTATTAAGATGGAGAGTAACACAGTTAATTCAGAAACTAGGGTCCTGAACTTAAGGAAAGCTAACTTCAATGACATGAGGTGTGAATTAGCTAGAATAGACTGGCAAATGATACTTAAAAAGGTTGACGGTGGATAGGCAATGGCAAACATTTATAGATCACATGATGAACTTCAACAATTGTACATCCCTGTCTGGAGTAAAAATAAAACACTGAAGGTGGCTCAACTGTGGCTAACAAGGGAAATTAAGGATTATATTAGATCCAAGGAAGAGGCATATAAATTCCTCTTTAACCTGAGGACTGGGAGAAATTTAGAATTCAGCAGAGGAGGACAAAGGGTTTAATTAGAGTATGAGAGGAAGCTTACTGGGAACATAAAAACTGACTGCAAAAGCTTCTATAGGTATGTGAAGAGAAAAATATTAGTGAAGACAAACGTAGGTCCCTTGCAGTCGGACTCAGGTGAATTTATAATGGGGAACAAAGAAATGGCAGACCAATTGAACAAATACTTTGGTTCTGTCTTCACGAAGGAAGACACAAATAACCTTCCGGATGTACTAGGGGACCGAGGGTCTAGTGAGAAGGAGGAACTGAAGGATATCCTTATTAGGCGGGAAATTGTGTTGGGGAAATTGATGGGATTGAAGGCCGATAAATTCCTGAGGCCTGATTGTCTGCATCCCACAGTACTTAAGGAAGTGGCCCTATAAATAGTGGATGCATTGGTGATCATTTTCCAACTGTCTATCGACTCTGGATCAGTTCCTATGGACTGGAGGGTAGCTAATGTAACACCATTTTTTTTTAAAGGAGGGAGAGAAAGCGGGTAATTATAGACCAGTTAGCCTGACATCAGTAGTGGGGAAAATGTTGGAATCAATTACTAAGGATGAAATAGCAGTGCATTTGGAAAGCAATGACAGGATCGGTCCAAGTCAGCATGGATTTATGAAGGGGAAATCATGCTTGATAAATCTTCTGGAATTGTTTGAGGATGTAACTAGTAGAGTGGACAAGGGAGAACCAGTGGATGTGGCGTATTTGGACTTTCAAAAGGCCTTTGACAAGGTCCCACATAAGAGATTGGTGTGCAAAATCAAAGCACATGGTATTGGGGGCAATGTACTGGCGTGGATAGAGAATTGGTTGGCAGACAGGAAGCAGAGAGTCAGGAGAAACGGCTCATTTTCGGAATGGGAGCCAGTGAGTAGTGGAGTGCCGCAGGGCTCAGTGCTGGGACCCCAGCTCTTTACAATATACATTAATGATTTGGATGAAGGAATTGAGTGTAATATCTCCCAAGTTTGCAGATGACACTAAACTGGGTGGTGGTGTGTGCTGTGAGGAGGATGCTAAGAGGCTGCAGGGTGATTTGGACAGATTAGGTGAGTGGGCAAATGCATGGCAGATGCAGTATAATGAGGATAAATGTGGGGTTATCCACTTTGGTGGCAAAAACACGAAGGCAGAATATTATCTGAATGGCGGCAGATTAGGAAAAGGGGAGGTGCAAAGGGACCTGGGTGTCATGGTTCATCAGTCATTGAAAGTTGTCATGCAGGTATAGCAGGTGGTGAAGAAGGCAAATGGCATGTTGGCCTTCATAACTAGGGGATTTGAGTATAGGAGCAGGGAGATCTTACTGCAGTTGTACAGGGCCTTGGTGAGACCTCACCTGGAATATTGTGTTAAGTTTTGGTCTCCTAATCTGAGGAAGGACGTTCTTGCTATTGAGAGAGTGTAGCGAAGGTTCACCAGACTGATTCCCGGGATGACTGGACTGACATATGAGGAGAGACTGGATCAACTGGGACTTTATACACTGGAGTTTAGAAGGATGAGAGGGGAGCTCATAGAAACGTATAAGATTCTGATGGGACGGGAAAGGTTAGATGCAGGAAGAATGTTCCCAATGTTAGGGAAGTCCAGAATCAGGGGACACAGTCTTAGGATACGGGGTTGGCCATTTAGGGCTGAGATGAGGAGAAACTTCTTCACTCAGTTGTTAACCTGTGTAATTCCCTGCTGCAGAGAGTTGTTGATGCCAGTTCATTGGATATATTCAAGAGGGAGTTAGATGTGGCCCTTATGCCTAAAGGGATCAAGGGGTATGGCGAGAAAGAAGGAAAGGGGTACTGAGGTGAATGATCAGCCATGATCTTATTGAATGGTGGTGCAGGCTCGAAGGGTCGAATGGCCAAATCCTGCACCTATTTTCTATGTTTCCACAGGTTTCCAATGAGAACAAACCCAGCCTATCCAATCTCTCCTCATTACTAAGATTCTCCATTCCAAGCAGCATCCGAATAAATCTCCTCTGCACCCTCTCTTGTGCAATCACGTCCTTCCTATATACGACAACTAGAACTGCATGCAGTACTCCAATGAAGAGGAAAGTCATGGGCTGCAGGAGGATATCAATCTACTGGTCAGGTGGGCAGAGCAGTGACAAATGGAATTTAATTCAGAGAAGTGTGAGGTGATGCACCTTGGGAGGGCTAATAAGGAAAGGGTATACACATTAAGCCGTAGGCCACTTAATAATGTAGATGAACAAAGGGACCTTGGAATGCTTGTCCACAGATCCCTGAAAGTAGCAGGCCAGGTGGATAAGGTGGTTAAGAAGGCATACGTAATGCTTGCCTTTATTGGCCGAAGCATAGAATATAAGAGCAGGGAGGTTATGCTTAAATTGTATAATACTTTGGTTAAGCCACAGCTGGAGTACTGCATGTCGTTCTGGGTTTTTATATGATTTTTGCCCTTCCCAGAAGATCACATGGCTCCTGTTGGGGTGGGGTGTAAATGTTTTCAATAAAAGGATTGTTGCAGTGGTGTGGGGCGGACTGGTTGGGCTGGGTTTTCTTTTTGCCTTTCCGTCATTGTTCATGGGTTTGAATGTAACCTTTAGGGCTGCTATCAAAGAGCCATGTGGCTTTTGTCGGTTGGTGCAGACACGATGGGCCGAAATGGCCTCCTTCTGTGCTGTAAATTCCTATGTTCCTATGTCTCTAACTACAAGTATTGGAGGCAAAAAGCGGCACCTCCTGCCCCCTATGCTCTGAATTCCCACTCTCTCCCCAAATTCCCAACTTTAACACACTGCTTAGAAGCACTCCATTTATGACCACTCTGTGTAGATCATGGTGCATCGGCAGATATTGGTTAATTTTATACCATGGAGCCACACTTATGTTGTATTCTACTCTGGAATCCCATCATCTTTCTGAATGCCTAAATAAACAATTCATAGGGAGTTCAAACTTGAGGATGTATAAGGCTGGATTCTCCTCCATGAACCTGCCCGAAATGGGTATGATAGTGGCAAAGAATGAGCTAAAATGTAGCAGTAGGCCTACTGCTGCCTCACTGCCTTGTTGACTGCCCCTTCCTGCCCACCATATTGTAGGATTTGGCCGGTGCCAACATCAGTGTGAGTATGGACCGGAAGGCGTTTTGGACTTTTAAAATTGATCTGTATCCTTTTAAAATGGAGATGCACATGGGCTGCGTTTCAAAATGGAGTTTGGACATTTGGACTTTAAAAAGGATTGATTTTTGGTTTCTGTGAAGTAAAGCAGGAGCCGCCTGTCTTTTGGGTTGCCATGGGACCAGTCTCAACGCTGACATTATGAAAGGCAGAGGCCTTTTCATTTTGAACTTTGTGTGATTTGTGGAAAAACACCTTTTGTCCATGGAGCCGGTATGTCTGGATGGACAATGAGGTTTACAGGCCAAATGTAACACCTCTGGACTCTTTCAATGAAGGAGCAATCAAGAATTCAACATACAGTTAGCACTTCGAGAACTGCTCATCTACAGAAATGGCCTACCATTGTTTTCATTGAGTTGACCAATCCAGGCAGAGACGTCACCAGGAAGACCAACTAGCAGTTCTGCGACCATGGTAACCAGAATCATGTATTATATAGGGTATAAAGATGCTGAACTTTGGGGGATTAAGTGGCTTACTTTTTCTCTACCATCTGGAACGGGTTTCCCCGCGTGGCTACGCGTCCGTCAACTCTCCTGGAACACCCGAAGTGAGTACCTCGCTGTACCGCCTGAACGTAACTCTGGGCCTCATCGCATGCCTCTGTTAGGCACGGTTTTGTCTTTAGAGTCGAATGGACCCGGAACCACGTGAATCAACGACAAGGGCTGGTAATTATATCCAGCATACACCTCTGGAAATCCCCAAGACCACCAGCGCGTTTATAAGAACGTAAGAACATAAGAATTAGGAACAGGAGTAGGCCATCTAGCCCCTCGAGCCTGCTCCGCCATTCAACAAGATCATGGCTGATCTGGCCGTGGACTCAGCTCCACTTACCCGCCCACTCCCCGTAACCCTTAATTCCCTTTGGCTGCTGAGGAACTGCAAGTGTCTAAGACGCAGACTAACGTGTGTGTGTGTGAAGAGGCTTCCAAGTGTCGGTTCAGACCAAACCGGGAGAGGGGTTTAGTTAGAAGGGTTTCTATTATCTAGGCTTAGATTCTGGGAAGGGGGTTGGTTCGGCATAACCAACAGGGTGGGTATTTAGTCTAAGATTTTAAGCTAGAGTCCACAGTCACCTACTCTTTAAGCTGTAGGGGTTGTCGTTTTGTGAGTGTAATAAAAGGAATCGATCTTTGACCAACCTGAACCGTTTCTTTTTGTCTGAGTCAATTAAAATCGATCCATAGTAACTCCTTGTGTCTGAACTTGGGGGTTCTGGGGCTTGTGGTTCACGGTATAATTCGGAAGACCAACCGGGTGGCATCCGCTCACAGCCGGTTTACACAGTAATCCCTCTGGGGACGCTGTGCATCGTGCATAGGAGAAGACCTATCTGACCTTAGTCTCTCTCAGTGTGGGATCATCCGCTAATCGATGGGCTAGGCAGGAACAATTGGCAAAAGCTCCTGCCATCCAAAGGGAAACAACCCGAACCGGGGAGTTTGAAAGCATGGGTCAACTCAAGGGAGAGTCATAGAGACACGGGGCACACAAAACACCCTATAATATGCAAGTGGTGAGAGCGTGGGGTCCAGTACTTCTGGCAGACTATCCTTGTGTCTACCCCAGATACAGTTGTTCTCCAGAACCATCATGTATAAGGCAACAATTGACCCCAGGAAGTAGCAGTAACGGCTCTGATGTCCCCAGTGGAAGGAGAGGGCTTCCTTCAAACTTGTAATCAAAAACACAATTTTTAAATTTGCAGATGACATCAAATTGGGGCGTGAGTGGAAGGAGAGCCAATACTGAGGAGGACTGCAACAAATTACAAAAAGTCATTAATATACTTGAAGAATGGGCACATAATTGGCAAATGAAATTCAACACATAAGTGTGAGGTATATTTTGGTAAGAAAAATAGGGAGGTCACAAACTACTTGGAAAATACAAATCTCAGTGGGGTAGACGAGCAAAGGGATCTCGGAGTACAAATACTCAAATCGCTGAAAGTAGTGACACATGTTATCAAGGCCATAAAAAAGCAAACCAAGCACCAGGGTTTATTTCTAGAGGGATTGAATTGAAAAGTGGAGAAGTTATACTAAACTTGTATCGAACCTTGGTTAGACTACACTTGGAGTACTGTGCACAATTCTGGTTGCCATATTATAAAAAGGATATAGAGGCACTGGAGAGGGGGCAAAAAAGATTTACAAGGATGATACCAGAAATGCGAGGGGATACCTATCAGGAAAGGATGAATAAGCTGGGTCTCTTTTCTCTTGAAAGGAGAAGGCTGAGGAGAGACCTAATAGAGGTCTTTAAAATTATGAAAGATTTTGATAGAGTAGGTACAGGGAGGAGTGTTTCCACTTGTGGGAAGAGCAAAACTAGAGGCCATCAATATAAGATAGTTACCAAGAAAGCAAATGCGGAATTCAGAAGGAACTGCTTTATCCATAGAAACATAGAAACAAAGAAAATAGGTGCAGGAGTAGGCCATTCAGCCCTTCGAGCCTGCACCGCCATTCAATAAGATCATGGCTGATCAGTCCCTCAGTACCCCTTTCCTGCTTTCTCTTCATACCCCTTGATCCCCTTAGCCGTAAGGGCCATATCTAACTCCCTCTTGAATATATCCAATGAACTGGCATCAAAAACTCTCTGCGGCAGGGAATTCCACAGGTTAACAACTCTCTGAGTGAAGAAGTTTCTCCTCATCTCAGTCCTAAATGGCCTACCCCTTATCCTAAGACTATGTCCCCTGGTACTGGAATTCCCCAACATCGGGAACATTCTTCCCGCATCTAACCTGTCCAGTCCCATCAGAATCTTATACATTTCTATGAGATCCCCTCTCATCCTTCTAAACTCCAGTGAATAAAGGCCCAGTTGATCCAGTCTCTACTCATATGACAGTCCAGCCAGCCCTGGAATCAGTTTGGTGAACCTTCGCTGCACTCCCTCAATAGCAAGAACGTCCTTCCTCAGATTAGGAGACTAAAACTGAACACAATATTCCAGGTGAGGCCTCACTAAGGCCTTGTACAATGGCAGTAAGACCTCCCTGCTCCTATACTCAAATCACCTAGCTATGAAGGCCAACATACCATTTGCTTTCTTCACTGCATGCCCACTTTCAGTGACTGATGAACCATGACACCCAAGTCTCGTTGCACCTTCCCTTTTCCTAATCTGCTGCCATCCTGCCTTTGTGATTTTGCCCCCAAAATGGATAACCTCTCATTATTTATCCACATTTTACTGCATCTGCCGTGCATTTGCCCACTCACCTAACCTGTCCAAGTCACCCTGCAGCCTCTTAGCATCCTCCTCACAACTCATACCACCACCCAGTTTAGTGTCATCCGCAAACTTGGAGATATTACACTCAATTCCTTCATCTAAATCGTTAATGTATATTGTAAAGAGCTGGGGTCCCAGCACTGAGCCCTGCGGCACTCCACTAGTCACTGCTTGCCATTCTGAAAAGGACCCGTTTATCCCGACTCTCTGCTTCCTGTCTGCCAACCAGTTCTCCATCCACATCAGTACATTACCCACAATACCATGCACTTTGATTTTGCACACCAATCCCTTGTGTGGGACCTTGTCAAAAGCCTTTTGAAAGTCCAAATACACCACATCCACTGGTTCTCCCTTGTCCACTCTACTAGTTACATCCTCAAAAAATTCCAGAAGATTCGTCAAGCATGATTTCCCTTTCATAAATCCATGCTGACTTGGTCCGATCCTGTCACTGCTTTCCAACTGCGCTGCTATTTCATTCTTAATGATTGATTCCAACATTTTCCCCACTACTGATGTCAGGCTAACCAGTCTATAATTAACCATTTTCTCTTTCCCTCCTTTTTTAAAAAGTGGTGTTACATTAGCTACCCTCCAGTCCATAGGAACTGATCCAGAGTCAATAGACTGTTGGAAAATGATCACCAATGCATCCACTATTTATAGGGCTACTTCCTTAAGTACTCTGGGATGCAGACTATCAGGCCCCGGGGGTTTATCGGCCTTCAATCCCATCAATTTCCCGAACACAATTTCCCGCCTAATAAGGATATCCTTCAGTACCTCCTTCTCACTAGACCTACTGTCCCCGAGTACAATCGGAAGGTTATTTGTGTCTTCCTTTGTGAAGACAGAAACAAAGTATTTATTCAATTGGTCTGCAATTTCTTTATTCCCCATTATCAATTCACCTGAATCCGACTGCAAGGGATCTACGTTTGTCTTCACTAATATTTTTCTCTTCACATATTTATAGAAGCTTTTGCAGTCAGTTTTTATGTTCCCTGCAAGCTTCCTCTTGTACTCTATTTTCCCCCTCTTAATTAAACCCTTCGTCCTCCTCTGCTGAATTCTAAATTTCTCCCAGTCCTCAGGTTTGTTGCTTTTTATAGCCAAATTATATTCCTCTTCCTTGGCTTTAACACTATCCTTAATTTCCCTTGTTAGCCATGGTTGAGCCATCTTCCCCGTTTTATTTTTACTCCAGACAGGGATGTACGATTGCTGAAGTTCATCCATGTGATCTTTTAATGTTTGCCATTGCTTATCCACCGTCAACCCTTTAAGTATCCTTTGCCAGTCTATTCTAGCCAATTCACGCCTCATACCATCGAAGTTACCTTTCCTTAAGTTCAGGACCCTAGTTTCCGAATTAACTGTGTCACTCTCCATCTTAATAAAGAATTCTACCATATTATGGTCACTCTTCCCCAAGGGGCCTCGCACAACAAGATTGCTAATTCGTCCCTTCTCATTACACATCACCCAGTCTGGGATGGCCAGCTCTCTAGTTGGTTCCTCGACATATTGGTCTGGCAAACCATCCCTAATACACTCCAGGAAATCCTCCTCCACCGCATTGCTACCAGTTTGGTTAGCCCAATCAATATGTAGATTAAAGTCGCCCATGATAACTGCTCTACCTTTATTGCACACCTCCCTTATTTCTTGTTTGATGCTGTCCCTAAACTCACTACTACTGTTTGGTGGTCTGTACACAACTCCTACTAGCGTTTTCTGCCCTTTGGAATTCCGCAGCTCCACCCATACCGATTCCACATCATCCAGGCTAATGCCCCTCCTTACTATTGCATTAATTTCTTCTTTAACCAGCAATGCCACCCCGCCTCCTTTTCCTTTCTGTCTATCATTTGATATGCATGGTGGGATTCCCACCACCAAAACGGAGGGCTATACAGGAAAGTAAATAGGGGACAGTTTGGAACTTGCTACCACAGGGAGTGGTTGAAGCGAATAGTACAGATGAAGAGAATAGAGCATTATGCTGGTAGTTAGATGAGGAAAGACGGGAGGAGACTCGAGTGGTGCATAAATGCTGGCATGGACTGGTTGGGCCGAATTATCTGTTTCTGTGTTGCCTATCCTATGTAATCCTATATAAAAACTGTCCCCTATTTACTTTCCTGTGTAGCCTTACGTTTTGGTGGTGGGAATCCCACCATGCATATCAAATGGTCCACCACTCAACATTGGGAAATTGGTCAGGGCGGCTTCAGAGGGGCAGGTGCCAATCTTGCTCTGCCACAAACAGGAGAATCCAGCCCATGGGCTCCATCTGTGTATCAGAGGATGTGCCAGAAAAATGAGGGCCGCATCTTGCAAGGGTTTGAACTACTGCCAATATAATTAAAAATATAATTTTAATATTTGATGGATGAGGAAACAGCAGGGAGAGGAGATTAGGCTGGATAGCTCTTATGCTATCACCAGGACATGAATGATGGGACAACATTTCTATGAAATCAATTAAAATTGAACAATGTAATTTCAATGCTATTTCAAAAGCAAAATACTGCAGATAAAATCATAGAACGATACAATACAAAAGTAGACCATCCAGCCCATTGAGCCTGTACTGGCTCTTTGGTAGAGCCATTCAATTAATACAACTCCTCCAGAGATGTTGGAAATCTGAATTAAAAACAGAAAATGCAGGAAACAATCAGTAGTTCAGTCAGCATCTGTGGAGAGAAAAAGAGAATTAACATTTCAGGTCGATGACCTTTCATCAGAACTGGAAGTTAGAGATTTAACAGTTTGAGTTCCTTGGGCAGCAGGTGCTGATAATGGTCCTGCTGTTGTCATTTATTACTCCTCTATACCCATCTTTTGTTTTTTATTGTCCCATTCTGCCCTGCAGTATCATCCCTTTTGTTGTTTAATCAGTCCTGCCCTCCACCCTATCACAGACCTTCTCTTGTTCTTTCCTGCCCTCTTTTTTCCTGGCTCTGTACTAACTTGTAAACTCTTCAATCTCTAACTTCTTCCAGTTGTGATGAAAGGTCATCGATCTCAAATGTTAACTCTGTTTGTCTCACCACAGATGCTGCCTGAATTGTTGAGTGTTTCAAGCATTTTCTGTTTCTATCTATGAAACTATTTGTTGACTATTATTTCTAACTTCATTGAAACTGAATCGTGTACTTTAAAATACAGGATTCATCATCATCATAGGCGATCCCTCGAACGAGGATGACTTGTTTCCATGAGAGTTCACAGATGTTTCAATGAAGGACCCAATGTTCCAGTCCTGAACTCCAGTTGAGGGGGTGGAAGATGCCCGTGTGTGAATTTTTTTTAACGTGTGGTGACCGTTGCACATCAGCCACCACACGGGCTTGACAGAGCTAGGCCTTTATCCAGTGGCAAGGATTAACCAGGACGACTGGAGACCTGCTCTGCTGCATGGACCTAGTGCGCACACGTATCGCAGTGTGGGCATGGTCCGTGCTGCCCCTGGGCCCTCGGCTCTTCTGGGCCCCATACCCTCATTCTCCGCACCTCCACCACGATGTTCCAGGGCCCAGCGCTCCAGCTCTATTTATAGCCCCGACCTGCGGTGGTGTTCTCACACAGGTCGGGACGGCCCACAATGGTCCAGGGCCCAGCGCTCCAGCTCTATTTATAGCCCCAACCTGTGGTGGTGATCTCGCACAGGTCGGGCCGGCCCACGATGAAAAGACAGGGTTAGTCATCATTTGAAGGACTTTATGTTGTTGAACTAATTTTTTTTTTACCATTGCTGTAATTCCATTTGAGACTGTTGGAGATAAATTGAAATATATACATAGTCCAACTCAAACCAGATGAGTTATTTTGATTTTTAATAGCAGATTTTGATATTTAGAACTGAAATTCCCCAATGACAGCGCATCAATATAACTGAAGAATTAGCTGCACCACAGAGATCATCTGATCTGATTGTAGCATCACAACTGCTGACAAATCTAAGGTTAATAAAATATAACAGAACTCTACTAACATAAACCAAATTAAAGTAGCATTTTGCAAAATCAGTTTTGTTAAACTCACTATAGTGTTACTATTCCCCTGACAGCAGTATACAGTTGTTCAATTAAAATATTATAAATTAGATGTTCCAGTCTGGAACCTTTTATTTTTCTGCACTCTGCATTTTTTGTAGCAGATCAGTCACAATGGATTATTTCACACCAAGGCTTTCAAAGCGCTGCTTTAATACATGCTGTTGTATGGGTAGTGGTGAAAACTGGGGCTTTTACAGCTTGGTGAGCCAAGTTAAATGGAGTGTGGTGAGAAGGGATGTATGCAAAGTGTGTGATCTATTTATTTTAACTGAGGAAATTATGTGCGCAAACATTGGGCAGCAATTGGTTGACCTCGCACCATAAGATAAGGTCAGCTCACCTACATGTGTTAATTGCACTCCCAGTGCTTGGTGCATGATGTTCTGGGAACGTGCAAAAGTTTGCTGACCAGACTTCCTCCACCAGCTGTTGGCTGCCCTTAAAGCGCTTCCTATGCTTGAAATGAACAATTGTTTATTGGGGGGGAAGGCAGAATGGTCTCATCAATAATCTTCGGCCTTAATATGTGGCCTCTACGTGCTCGTACGAGTGCGCACGTGCCCGTAGAGGCTGCGCAAGTTCCAGCTTTAGGCATGCAGATCGCACGCATCCCCGGGAAAAGGGCCTCCGCAGGTGGAGAGTTTCTGCCCAGTGAATGCCGTGAAATTCTTTAAAAGTGAAAGAGTTTAAAAACATCTAAAAATAAAATTTTAACAATTGTTTATACATTAAAAACCCTGTGCAATAAGGTAAGTTTATTTTTAGCCCCATTAAAACATGTAAATTTATTCTTCCAAAAATTAAATTTTTGTTTTAAATATTTAATTAAATGCCATTTTAATTCATTTTAAATAGGTAATTTTATTTGCTGTCTAGATGTATTTTTTTATGTAATCCCTATTCATGATTATGTGTATTCTGTACATACAGAGTCTCCATAAGCATGAATGGGGATTCCCTTCTTTGATTGGTTGGGCCAGCTAACTGCATGCGCCCCGGGATACGTGGGCCTCTACGCAGGCCTACACGTAGAGCACTAGGAGCGCGAGTCTCCTTGGATCCTGAGGCAGAAGGTAAGTGCATAGTAAGTAAGTTGCTGGTCAGTTATCCGCTTGCGGGAAGCCCCCGATCGCAAATTCAGCCCCCTTGTGTTGGAGGCCTTGCGGCAAAAGGTCTGCAGTGAAAAGCAAGCCCTATTTGAAGAAAAGGGTCACTGAGTAATAAACATTGCCATTTTGCAGCAGGCCCACTATGAAACAATGTTTAAAATTGATGTTAAGTGGTGTTTCAGTCACATTATAGGGCTTGTCAATTTTTACATAAAATCACGATGCACGATCAACCCGTGCCAATTCGTTCCAATGCCGCCTGGTAATTTACAGGATTTCAGTGTGCAGCCCAGCACTGAACGTGCTGCTGAATGGCTGCACGCTAAGCAGGGGTGCAAGTTCATGCGAGGCGAACACAAATTAAAGCTAGCCTGCACTTCTTTAAACCAGCCTGCACCTCTGAAAAGGGAGCTGCAGCTTAACGAGAGCAGGTGCTGGAAATCATTCCAGAAGTGAGTTTAACTGGGAATGAAACAGGAATGTCGCAACATACCAGAGAGCAGAGTCCAAGATTCATTGTGCCAGCACTGGAGGCCTCAGTGTAGGACAGGAACAGAGATGTCCTGTGTGCTCGGGGGGCAGGGGGCCCTCCAGACAGACACTGGGAGCACATAGCCGTGGAGATCAATGGCAACAGTGTTGCCCAGAGGATGTGGATGCAGTGCTGAAAGAAGTTCAATTACCTCATACGAGTGGTCATGTTAGTGAATACATCTTCAAATGCCATATTCAGCCAACTGCACCACTAGCCTGACACGCTGCTCATTGCACCACATTCTTATCATTCATTTTCCACAATCTCTATGAATCACGACTCAGACCTCACATTCATATCAACCACTTACCACTGCTACAAGCCTCATGTCCACATCTCACAGCTTGCACACAATGTCAGCTATTCAACCATGATTGCCTCAATCCTCCTTTTCCAATCCTCCCTGGCTACAGGAGTAGTGCCAGAGGATTGGAGAACTGCTAACGTTGTACCATTATTTAAAAAGGGAGGAAGGGATAAACCGAGTAATTACAGGCCAGTTAGTCTAACCTCGGTGATGGGCAAATTCTGAGGGACAGTATAAACCATCATTTAGAAAGACACAGATTAACCAAAGGCAGTCAACATGGATTTTTCAGGGAAGGTCGTGTCTGACTGATGTAGTGTAGAAACATAGAAACATAGAAAATAGGTGCATTCGGCCCTTCTAGCCTGCACCGCCATTCAATGAGTTCATGGCTGAACATTCAACTTCAGTACCCCATTCCTGCTTTCTCGCCATACCCCTTGATCCCCCTAGTAGTAAGGACCTCATCTAACTCCTTTTTGAATATATTTAGTGAATTGGCCTCAACAACTTTCTGTGGTAGAGAATTCCACAGGTTCACCACTCTCTGGGTGAAAAAGTTCCTCCGCATCTCGGTCCTAAATGGCTTACCCCTTATCCTTAGACTGTGACCTCTGGTTCTGGACTTCCCCAACATTGGGAACATTCTTCCTGCATCTAACCTGTCTAACCCCGTCAGAATTTTAAATGTTTCTATGAGGTCCCCTCTCATTCTTCTGAACTCCAGTGAATACAAGCCCAGTTGATCCAGTCTTTCTTGATAGGTCAGTCCCGCCATCCCGGGAATCAGTCTGGTGAACCTTCGCTGCACTCCCTCAATAGCAAGAATGTCCTTCCTCAGGTTAGGAGACCAAAACTGTACACAATACTCCAGGTGTGGCCTCACCAATGCCCTGTACAACTGTAGCAACACCTCCCTGCCCCTATACTCAAATCCCCTTGCTATGAAGGCCAACATGCCATTTGCTTTCTTAACCGCCTGCTGCACCTGCATGCCAACCTTCAATAACTGATGTACCATGACACCCAGGTCTCTTTGCATCTCCCCTTTTTCTAATCTGTCACCATTCAGATAATAGTCTGTCTCTCTGTTTTTACCACCAAAGTGGATAACCTCACATTTATCCACATTATACTTCATCTGCCATGCATTTGCCCACTCACCTAACCTATCCAAGTCGCTCTGCAGCCTCACAGCATCCTCCTCGCAGCTCACACTGCCACCCAACTTAGTGTCATCCGCAAATTTGGAGATACTACATTTAATCCCCTCATCTAAATCATTAATGTACAGTGTAAACAGCTGGGGCCACAGCACAGAACCTTGCGGTACCCCACTAGTCACTGCCTGCCATTCTGAAAAGTACCCATTTACTCCTACTCTTTGCTTCCTGTCTGACAACCAGTTCTCAATCCATGTCAGCACACTACCCCCAATCCCATGTGCTCTAACTTTGCACATCAATCTCTTGTGTGGGACCTTGTCGAATGCCTTCTGAAAGTCCAAATATACCACATCAACTGGTTCTCCCTTGTCCACTCTACTGGAAACATCCTCAAAAAATTCCAGAAGATTTGTCAAGCATGATTTCCCTTTCACAAATGAATACACCATTCGAAGTCTGTTGAAAGTCAAAGAATCGTTTATTCCCTATACCAGCCAGGCGAATCCACACTCGCTCTCTCCGAACATAAAATTGTTGAATCGTTTATACAGCTACATTAACCTATTTCGGTCAGAGATACACCTGCTTGGCCTGACCGCAAGGTTCATGACATTTACCATTGCATCTATAAACATCGTGTTGACAAGTTCGCTTGAATTGTGTGGTTTGTACATCTCAACAACAATGTCTAGACCATTACAGAGAAGTGTACATTCTCACAGCTGGACATCCTGTCCCATGCGATTTCTTGGAACTGTTTACGTCATGTAAGGTTATTATTTGCTGCTGACCCTACTTTGACTACTGCCAGGGTCTTACTATAGTGGGATTCTAAAATCCTACTTCACTGACTAATTTGATTGCATTTTTTGAGGAGGTAACAAGGAGGGTTGATGAGGACAATGTGTTTGATGTGGTCCACATGGATTTTAGCAAGACTTCTGACAAGGTCCCACATGGCAGGCTGATCAAAAAAGTAAAAGCCCATAGGATCCAAGTGAGAGTGGCAAATTGGATCCAAAATTGGCTCACTGGCAGGAAGCAAAGAGTAATGGTTGATGGGTGTTTTTGTGACTGGAAGGCTGTTTCCAGGAGGGTTCCACAGGGCTCAGTGCTCGCTCCCTTGTTTTTTGCAGTATATATTAATAATTTAGACTTAAAAGTAGGGGGTATAATAAAGAAGTTTGCAGATGATACAAAATTTAGCCATGTGATAGAGAGTGAGGAGGAAAGATTTAGACTGCAGGAAGATATCGGTGGACTGGTCAGTTGGGCAGAAAAGTGGGAGATGGAATGCATTCCAGAGAAGTGTGGATAATGCATTTGGGGAGGGGCAACAAGGCAAGGGAATACACAATAAATAGGAGGATACTGAGAGGTGTGGAGGAACAGATGACCTTGGAGTGTATGTCCATAGATCCTTAAAGGTAGCAGGAGAGGTCGATAATGTAGTTAAAAAGGCATACAGAATCCTTTCCTTTTATAGCTGAGGCATAGAATATAAGAGCAGGGAAGTTATGCTAGAACTGTATACAACAGTAGTTAGGCCACAGCTGGAGTACTGCATACAGTTCTGGTCACCACACTACCGGAAAGATGTGATTGCAATAGAGAGGATACAGAGGAGATTTACACGGATGTTGCCAGGACTGGAACATTTTAGCTATGAGGAAAGATTGGATCGGCTGGGCTTGTTTTCTTTGGAACAGAGGAGCCTGAGGGGAGACGTTATTGAGGTGTATAAAATTATGAGGGGCCTAGATAGAGTGGGTAGGAAAGACTTATTTCCCTTAGCATTAGATTCCCTTAGGGGTCAATAACCAGAGGGCATAGATTTAAAGTAGTTAGTAGAAGGATTAGAGGGGAGATGAGGGAAGAAAAATCACTCAGAGGATGGTGGGGTCTGGAACTTACTGCCTGAAAGGGTGGTAGAGGCAGAGGGGAGAGGGTAAACAGCTTGAAGTCGTGGTCAATAGCGGGACCAACGACATAGGTAAAAAGAGGGATGAGGTCCTACAGGCAGAATTCAGGGAGCTAGGAAGAAAATTAAAGGGTAGGACCTCAAAGGTAGTAATCTCTGGCTACTACCGGTGCCACGTGCTAATGAGTATAAGAATAGAAGGATAGAGAGGATGAACACATGGCTGGAGAGTTGGTGTAGGAGGGAGGGCTTTAAATTCTTGACCTCTTCTGGGGGAGATGGGACCTGTACAAACTGGACAGGTTGGCTCTCAACAACGCCGGGAACAATATCCTCGTGGGGAGTTTTGCTAGTGCTGCTGGGGAGAGTTCAAACTAGCTTGGCAGGGGGATGGGAACCTGAGAACAAATTCAATAGGGAAGGAAGTAAAGCAGAAATTGGATAGCAAGAATTTAGAAAGCGAATCTGTAAAACAGAGGAAACAAGGGTTAGTAAGTAGTAATCAAGGAGGTCTTCCTGTGCTAAATGGTATATACTTTAATGCAAGGAGTATATGTTAGAGGGATCATCAAATGAGGCCATATAGGTCGAATTGAAAAATAAAAATGGGGTGATCATGCTGCTGGGTGTGTATTATAGACCCCCAAACGGTGGGAGGGAGATAGAGGAGCAAATATGTAGGCAAATTGCTATGAAGTCTCAAAACCATTGGGTAGTAATAGTAGGGGATTTTAACTATCCAAATATTGATTGGGACAAATATAGTGTGAAGGGTATAGAGGGTGCGGAATTCTTAAAATACATTCAAGAGAACATTTTTAGTCTGTATGTAGCAAGCCCAACACGAGAGGGGGCGGTCTTGGATTTAGTTTTGGGGAATGAAGCTGGGCAGGTTGAAGGGGTATTAGTGGGAGAGCGCTTGGGTGCCAGTGACTATAATTCAGTCAGATTCAAGTTAGTTATAGATAAGGACAAGGATAGGCCTGGAATAAAAGTCCCAAATTGGGGAAAAACTAATTTTGTTAAGTTGAGGAGTGATTTGGCCACAGTGGACTGGAAATAGCTACTTGTGGGTAAATCGGTGTCGGAACAGTGGGTGACATTTAAGGAGGAGATCCGGAAGGCTCAGGCCAAACATGTGCCCTTAAAGAAAAAGGGTGGGAATAATAATTCTAGAACCCCCTGGATGTCTAGGGACTTACAGAGGAGGATAAAGAAAAAAAGGGAAGCTTATGTCATCTACCAATGGCTAAATACTATAGAATCTTTGGAGGAATATAGAAAGTTAAGAGGCAACATTAAAAAGAATATTAGAAATGCTAAGAGAGAGCATGAAAAATTCTTGGCAAGTAAAATTAAGGAAAACCCAAAGATGTTCTATAAATATATTAAGAGTAAGAGGGTAACTAAAGAAAGGGTAGGGCCTATTAGAGACCATGAGGGTAATCTTTGTGTGGAGGCAGAAGATGTTGGTAAGGTTCTGAATGAATATTTTGCATCTGTTTTCACAAAGGAAAGGGGCAATGCTTAAACTGCTATCGAGGAGGAATGTGATATTCTGGATTAAATAAACATAGTGTGAGTGGAAGTATTAAGGGGTTTAGCAGCTTTGAAAGTAGATAAGTCCTCAGGCCTGGATGAAATGCACCCCCAGGCTGTTGAGCGAAGTAAAAGAGGAAATAGCAGAGGCTTTGACCATCATTTTCCAGTCCTCTTTAGATTTGGGCATGATGCTGGAGGATTGGAGGACTCCTAATGAAGTACCCTTGAAGCGAGAAAGGGATAGGCCGAGTAATTACAGGCCTGTCAGCCTAACCTCAGTGGTGGGAAAATTATTGGAAAAAATCCTGAAAGACAGGATAAATCTACATTTGGAAAGGCAAGGATTAATTAGGGACAGTCAGATGGATTTGTTAAGGGAAGATCGTGTTTCACTAAACCTGATTTAATTTTTTGAGGAGGTAACCAAGAGTGTCGATGAGGATAGTGTGTACGATGTAGTGTATATAGACTATAGCAAAGCTTTTGATAAGGTCCCACATGGTAGACTGGTCATGAAGGTTAAAGCCCATGGGATCCAGGGCTAAGTGGCAAGTTGGATCCAAAATTGGCTTAGAGGTAGGAAGCAAAGGATGGATGTTTTTGTGACTGGAAGTATGTTTCCAGTGGGGTTCCACAGGGCTCAGTACTGGGTCACTTGCTTTTTGTGGTATATATCAATGATTTAGATTTGAATATAGGGAGTATGACTAAGAAGTTTGCAGATGACACTACAATTGGCTGTGGGATTGATAATGAAGAGGAAAGTCATATGCTGCAGGAGGATATCAAACTACTGGTTAGGTGGGCAGAACAGTGGCAAATGGAATTTAATTCAGAGAAGTGGTAGGGAGGGCTTTGGTAGGGCTAATAAGGAAAGGGTATACACATTAAGTGGTAGGCTACTTAATAGTGTAGATGAACAAAAGGACCTTGGAGTGCTTGTCCACAGAACTCTTTTGGGGGAAACGAAAATATTAAATCGTGGCCCCCCGATCTGGGGGACGCACCAAACATTTACAAGGCCCTTTTTTTTGTTTTTTGTATTTTTTTTTTGTTTGCTTTTTTTAAAGGTTTTTTTTGGGCATTAAAATCATATCTATATTTTTTTCTCCAAGTGCCCCCTACAAAAGGGGAGGGGGACACTAAAAACACCGTCAATTAAAACAAATGAAACTTTAAAACATAAAATCAAATTAAAATTTGGTTGCCGGGCGTGATGATGCACTCCAGTCCCTCCGAGCGTACCGGTGGACACCGCATGCTCCATCTCCAAGGACACCCTGGACCGGATGTACGCGCGGAAGAGAGGCAGGCAGTCAGGTTGAACGACCCCCTCGACCGCCCGCTGCCTGGACCGGCTGATGGCACCCTTGGCCGTGCCCAGGAGCAGTCCTATGAGGAGGCCCTCGGACCTACCCGCTCCCCTCCGCACAGGGTGCCCAAAGATCAGGAGTGTGGGACTGAAGTGCAGCCAGAATTTCAGGAGCAGCCTCTTTAAATAATAAAACAGGGGCTGCAACCTCGTGCATTCAATAAAAACATGGAACACGGACTCTTCCAGACCACAGAAATTGCAGGCGGCCTGGGAGCCTGTGAACCGGCTTAAAAATTTATTGCACGGCACTGCTCCGTGCACCACAGTCCAGGCCAAGTCCCCGAAAAATACTGGGAGGACTGCCGCATAGAGTGCCCTGCATCAGGGACCCACGCCTCCTCCGGACGGCAAGATGGTACGCCATGGCGTGTCCGGACGGCAGGCGAGGATGGCAAAGTTGAGAGTGTGCAGGAGCAGCCCGTACAGGAAACCCCTCCGCGCGGAACTGAAAGGCACGGAGGGGGTTTCCTTGTGAGGCGCCGGCTCCCGAGGGAGGTTCCGGGGTTTGGCGCCAATGAGGAATTCCGTCCAGACGGGGGTCAGTTCGGACGGGATCTCCCCACGTGCTTGAGCCTCCTCGATGCAACTAACGGAGTCGGGGCCCAGAGCTGTTTTTAGCAACTCGATGGCAGCGGCCGCGTGGCGGACGTTGGCAGAATTTAGGCACCACACCAGCATGTCTGGCGCCATCCAGCCCGCTCCTCCGCCATCGAGCAGGTCCCTGACCCTGGGCACCTCACCAGCCACAGCCCTCTCGTCCGACCGCCACATGAAACCTCGGCCGTGGAGGTACGGATTCCCGAGCAGCGGCTCCTGCAGGACAGCCGCCACTCCAGCCGGTGGAGAGCTGCGCTTGGTGGAGACTTTGTTTCAGACCCTGGTGAGTTCCTTGTAAAAGACAGGCAGCTCCTGGAAGGCGGTCCTGACGCCCCCCACACTCACAATCAGGAGCTGCGTGTCGTAGTTGAGGCCGTGCTGCTGGCGGAAGAAGTACGTTGCCAGAGCACGCCACCTAGGAGGGGGCTCGACGTAAAGGTATCTCTGCAGGGTCTGAAGACGGAAAGTCGCGAGCTGGGTGCTGACGCACACCAACGACTGACCGCCCTCCTCAAGCGGGAGACTCAAGACCGCAGCAGAGACCCAGTGCTTCCTGTTGTTTCAGAAGAAGTCCACCAGCTTCTTCTGTATCTTGGTGACAAACGCAGGGGGAGGGGTCAAAGTGACCAGCCGGTACCACAACATGGCGGCCACCAGCTGGTTTATGACTAGCGCTCGACCCCTGTAGGACAGCACTCGGAGCAGTCCTGTCCAGCGCCCTAGGCGAGCAGCGACCTTGGCCTCCAGCTCTTGCCAGTTCGCCGGCCAGGCTTCCTCGTCGGGGCTAAGGTAGACTCCAAGATAGAGGAGATGGGTCGTGCTCCAGGCAAAAGGCCTGAGCTCCTCCGGCAGGGAGTCCACCCGCCACTGACCCACCAGGAGTCCAGAACATTTCTCCCAGTTGATCCTGGCGGAGGATGCGGCCGAGTAAATCTCCTGGCACACACGCATCCTCCGCAGGTCAGCGGGATCCTCTACCGCGAGGAGCACGTCATCGGCGTAAGCCGAGAGGACGACCTCCACACCCGGCCCTTGCAGAGCCAGTCCCGTCAACCTCGTCCGCAGGAGGCGCAGGAAAGGCTCCACGCAGATGGCATATAACTGGCCGGACATGGGGCATCCCTGGCGCACCCCTCTCCTAAAGCTAAGGGGCGCCGTCAAGGACCCGTTAACCTTTATCAGACACTCGGCGGCGGCGTACAAAAGTCGGATCCGGGCGACGAAATGCGTCCCGAACCCGAAAGCGCGCAGAGTTCCGAACAGATAGTCGTGATCCACCCTGTCGAACGCCTTCCCTTGGTCAAGAGATAGGAAGGCGAATGACAGTCCAGCCTCCTGGGAATGATGGATGAGGTCCCGGACCAGATGGATGTTATCATGGATTGTCCGGCCCGGGACCGTGTAGGACTGGTTGGGGTGGATCATGTGGTCCAGCACGGCACCAAGGCGAGCAGACATCGCCCTGGCGAAGATTTTGTAGTCCGTGCTGAGGAGGGAGACCGGGCGCCAGTTCTTAAGGAGGCGGAGATCGCCCTTCTTAGGCAGCAGGACGATGACTGCCCTGCGCCAAGAGAGGGGCATCTCCCCGGTCGCCAGACTTTCCCCCAGGACCCGCGCGTAGTCGCTCCCCAGGACGTCCCAGAACGCCCTGTGGAACTCCACGGCCAGCCCGTCCAGCCCCGGGGCTTTTCCCCTCGAGAGCCGGGCGAGGGCGCCGGTCAGCTCCGCCAGGCTTAGCGGAGCTTCCAGATTTTCGGCGCCCTCCGGGCCGACCTTCGGCAGGTCCTCCCACAAAACTCTACGCGCTTCCTCGCTAGACGGCTCCGGAGAGAACAGAGCCCCGTAATATTCACGGGCCCTGTTGTTGACGCCCTTCGGATCCGAGACGAGAGAGCCGTCGTCGGCCAGCAGCGTCAAGAGCTGCTTACGGACACTGTCTTTTTTCCAGCGAGTAGAAGAAGGGGGAGCCGCGGTCCAGATCCCGCAGGAACCGGATCCGCGACCTCACGAACACGCCTCGGGACCCGACGAGCTGCAGGTCCTTCAGCGCGGCCTTCTTCGCTTCGTACACCGTCTGCAGGGCCGGGTCCTGGACGACTTGACCGAGACGGGATTCCAGGTCGAGCACCTCTTTTTCTAGGCGCCCGACCCTGGCCGCCCGCCTCTTGGTCGACCCCCTCGCGTACTCTTGACAGAAGATGCGGACGTGAGCCTTGCCCACGTCCCACCATAGCCTCAAGGAGGGGAAGCCCCCCTGCTTCCTTCTCCAGTCGGCCCAGAATCGACGGAACGAGTCCTGGAACCGCACGTCCTCCATCAGCTGGTTGTTAAAATGCCAGTACGCGGACCCCGTCCTCGCGCGGAGCGAAGCGAGCTCCACCCACACCAGGTGGTGGTCCGAACACGGCACCGGTCGCATGGAGGCCGCCGGGACGCAGGAAACGTACGCCCGAGACACGTAAAGGCGGTCGACTCTGGACCATCCTACTCCAGGCCTCACCCAAGTAAAGGCGCTGGAGTCGGGGTGGAGATTTCGCCAGACGTCCACCAAGTCGAAGGACCCGACCAGGTCCCTCAACTTCTCCATCGCCGTCATGCTCTGCGGGGCACCGGAGCGGTCCCTCGCCTCGAGGGTGCAGTTAAAATCCCCCCCGAGGACAATGCAGTCGCCGACGTCGACGGAGCCAAGAAGAGCGGACACCTCTTCAAAGAAGCGCGTTTGCTGCGGGCCGGGCTGAGGGGCGTACACGTTCACGAGATGGAGCAGCACGTCCCCCAGGCGAACCGTGACTTGCAGCAAGTGGCCTGGCACGGGCTCCTCGACCCCCAAGATCTCTGGCTGAAAATGCGGGGCCAACAAGATGGCCACCCCACTAGAAATGGCGGTGAGGTGGCTCATGCGGACCTCTCCTTGCCATTCCAGGAGCCACGTGGCTTCGTCTCCCGGAACGGTGTGGGTTTCTTGCAGGAAGCACACCGCATATTTCCCCTCCCGCAGGAGCGAAAAATTGTTAAATCTACAGCGTGCCCCTCTGCCGCCGTTGATGTTGAGGCTGGCTCTGGTTATCTTCATGGCAAAAGCATAGTGCAACCTCTACCTTAACCTATTGTGGGGGGGGAGTGGAGTCGTTTGTTGACCTCCACTCCATCAGCAGCCCAGCGAGGAACCTTTTGAGCCGGCGCAGCTCAAGGCCTTGCGCCTTTGATAAGGGCCCGCCCGCAGCCATGGTTTTAGCGGCGGCACGGACAGACGCGACGAGCAGGCCCGGCTCGGACCATCTTTCCAGGGCCAGATGGGCTTGGTCGCGGCAACCCTGGCTCTGGACCAAAAAGTCCCGGAGTTCCTTTGCAGGAATGAGGGGGGACTCAGCGGCGGGCACGAGGAGATCCACCGCCTCCCTGGCGATGGACTCGAGATCTTCTCCCTCGTCCCCCACCAAGTCCCCGTCCCCCTCCGGGAGGTCGCCGCCAGCAGCCGGCCCGTCGACCGCACGAGGTACGGCAAACAGCCCGGCCGCTCCAACCGGCCCTGGCTCTGTCCCGATCCCACCCCCAGGATCGTCGACAGAGGAGTCCCCACTGGGCTCTTTTAAAAACGGTGCTGGGTCAGGAAGCGACAGCGGAAGGGGTTCCTCCTCCGCCCCAGGAACCGGGGAACAGGGAGAGACCTGGTCAAAGTTATGTGCCAGGTCCTCCAAGTACCCCAGCTCCAAAGTAGGGGGTGAGAGTTGGTGTTCTTCCCCCTCCCCGCCGCCACCCCTCGGCCCAGTGTGTGGATGTTCTGTAAAATTGTTAACATTTTCAGTTTCTGCCAAGTCGAGCAAATCCCGGGGGAAGTTGGATAAAGGCTGGGCGGGCTCAGGTTCGGCCTTTTCGGCCCCGCCCGCCTCAGTCCCCGGGACGCTCGACCCAGAGGCTACGCATTCCTCCGCTGGCCCCACGCCCCCGACGACAGGCAGATCTTCCACGCCATCCCCGGGGACAGATTCCTCGTGCCTACGGCGCAGTTTGGTGGCTCTGGTCGGGGACGCGGGACACGCGGCGGGCACCGACTCCTCCGCGGAGGGATGTTGTTCCCCCTCCGCCTCATTGGAGCGGCGCCTCCTTTTGTTCCTGAGGGGTTGCGGAGGCAGGGAGACCTCCATGTCTGCCGAGGCCTCCCGCTCCACTCCCCCCTTTTTCTTTTCTTGCCCGCACCCAAGCCCCTATGTGATATTGGTCAAGGGCTCGGGCACGGGCTCAGGGCACCCCGCGCTCGCCGGTGTCAGGGTTGAGCTGAGCGCGGTGTTCAAGCTGTCTGGCGCACTGAGGGGACCCGCCTCGAGATGTTTCGCCTTCCTCCGCGCCTTCTTTCCGGTCGGACGCTCTCCCTCCCCCCCGCCGGTGGCCGTGAAAACAAAGGCCCCCGATGATGCCCGCACACCTACAGCTCCCGGCACGCGGTCGCAACTAGGGGGAGGGGTGGCGGCGGCGCCGGCCTTGGCCGCCTTCGATGGTTTGGCGGCCCTGGAGGCGGGGAAGCTCTTGCGAACGTGCCCCACCTCCCTGCAGGCATGGCACCGCACGCCGTCCGACGTCCAAAAGACGCGGTAGGCAGTCCCCTCGTGCACCACATTAAAATTCCCCTCCGTCGTCTCCTCCCGCGCCAGCCGGACAAAGAGCTGGCGGCGGAAGGAGAACACGTGGCGCAGGCTGTTCTCCCTGAAGCCGAGCGGTATGGGGTTGATCCCCGACCTTACCTCCCCCAGTTGGTGTAGGTGAGGGAGGAGGAGCTCAGCGGGAACAAAGGGCGGGACGTTTGAAAGGATGACCCTCTGCGCGGTGGCCTCGAGAGGGTCCACCGGCAGGAACGTCCCGCCCACCGTGAGCCCCTTTTCAAGGGCCAGGGACACCGCCCGCTCCGACCCCAGGAAGAACACGGCCTTCCCAGACATCTTGGAGGCCGCGACAATGGCCGAGGGGCCGACTACCCCAGCCATCGCCCGCACGCATTCCTCGATGCTCATTGTGGGGTGAGTGTAGCTCTTGACCCCGTGTTTTTTCGTGATCAGTCTGAATGGTGGCAGGGCAGCAGGTGGCGCAGGAGGCGCCGTGGATGTGGACACCGTCTGCGCATATGTCTTCGCTGGCCCTGCCACCGGCGTGGATGGGGTCGCCATCACGGGGTCCCTTTAAGGGCTACACCCACCCCAAAGTCACAGGCCTTAATGGTCTTAATTGGCCTCGTTGGTGTTTTGAGCAGAGGGAGCTCTTAATGGGGCACACCTCTCCCCTAGTTAACGAATGGGGAGGGGCCTTGCTCCCTCTACTCAGTTGTCTTAATTAAGTTTAATTTAAGGAGGAAAGGGGCTCTCAGAGAGAGAGGGGAGAGACAGAGTGAGAGAGAGGGGAGTGGGAAAGAGGGAAGCTGCGAGGGCAGGTCTCCCCTCACAGCGATGGGTGGGCATTTATCTGAGGTGCACTCCACAGATGATGGAAAGAAACAAGACACAGTCCTTGTAGATGGTCTTCAGGTGGGGGGAGAAGATGTCTTCACCTGGGGCAGCTGGAGCCACCTAGGCACACACTCCCAACGATGTTAAATAGGGTGATTAGTAATACTTCAGCCAGGTAGCTCCAGCTATCCCAGGCTAGGCAATGGGGGAGGGGTGCTTCAGTGGTGTGTGGTGCCTAGCTGTAAGCAAGACCCCCACACACACTTCCACACACACACACACCCCCCGCGATGTTCCGGCCCTCGAGATGGTGTTCTTTCCTCCCCCCACCGATACAACAAAGTCTTTCGGGGAATGCACCAAAACACACCCACCTGTTGAAGATTGTAGAAATGGTTCTCCCTCCTTCCACACTGGATGGTGTTTTCTCAGGTTGTTGTTCTTTTCCCCCTCACTCCAACTCTCTGTAGCAGTAATAAAGTTGATAAATTTTTCTGCTCTCCTCTTCTCCCTCTGGATGAATTGGAACTGTAGTAAGCCCCCTCCTCCTCTTCCTGGGCTGGTCTCAGGGTTCACTCTAGGTCTTCCAGGCAGGAGCAAAGCAGGGAGCTCCTTCTCTCACAGCAACAGAGCTCCAACTGAATAGGCCACTCCTCCAAAGCTCCACCATTGGTCCACAGAACTCTTTTGGGGGAAACAAAAACATTCAATCGTGGCCCCCCGATCTGGGGGACGCACCAAACATTTACAAGGCCCTTTTTTTGTTTTTTGTATTTTTTTTTGTTTGTATTTTTTTTAAAGTTTTTTCTTTGGGCACTAAAATCATATCTATATTTTTTTTCTCCAAGTGCCCCCTACAAAAGGGGAGGGGGACACTAAAAACACCGGCAATTAAAACAAATTAAACTTTAAAACATAAAATCAAATTAAAATTTGGTTGCCGGGGGTGATGATGCACTCCAGTCCCTCCGGTGCCCACCTCTCGCGGAAGGCCGCGAGCGTACCGGTGGACACCGCGTGCTCCATCTCCAAGGACACCCTGGCGCGGATGTACGCGCAGAAGAGAGGCAGGCAGTCAGGCTGAACGAACCCCTTGACTGCCCGCTGCCTGGACCGGATGATGGCACCCTTGGCCGTGCCCAGGAGCAGTCCTATGAGGAGGCCCTCGGACCTACCCGCTCCCCTCCGCACAGGGTGCCCAAAGATCAGGAGTGTGGGACTGAAGTGCAGCCAGAATTTCAGGAGCAGCCCCTTTAAATAATAAAACAGGGGCTGCAACCTTGTGCATTCGATAAAAACATGGAACACGGACTCTTCCAGACCACAGAAATTGCAGGCGGCCTGGGAGCCCGTGAACCGGCTTAAAAATTTATTGCACAGCACTGCTCCGTGCACCACCCTCCAGGCCAAGTCCCCGATAAATACTGGGAGGACTCCTGCGTAGAGTGCCCTCCATCGGGGACCCCCGCCTCCTCCGGACGGCAGGATGATACGCCATGGCGTGTCCGGACGGCCGGCGAGGATGGCAAAGTTGAGAGTGTGCAGGAGCAGCCCGTACAGGAAACCCCTCCGCGCGGAACTGAAAGGCACGGAGGGGATTTCCCCGAGGCGGCTCAAGTTGTGAGGCGCCAGCTCCCGAGGGAGGTTCCGGGGTTTGGCGCCGATGAGGAATTCAGTCCGGACGGGGGTCAGTTCGGACGGGATCTCCCCACGTGCTTGAGCCTCCTCGATGCAACTAATGGAGTCGGGGCCCAGAGCTTTTTTTAGCAACTCGATGGCATCGGCCGCGCGGCGGACGTTGGCAGAATTTAGGCGCCGCGCCAGCGTGTCTGGCGCCATCCAGCATGCTCCTCCGCCATCGAGCAGGTCCCTGACCCTGGGCACCTCACCAGCCACAGCCCTCTCTTCCGACCGCCACATAAAGCCTCGGCCGTGGAGGTACGGATTCCCGAGCAGCGGTTCCTGCAGGACGGCCGCCACTCCAGCCGGCGGAGAGCTGCGCTTGGTGGAGAATTTGTTCCAGACCCTGGTGAGTTCCTTGTAAAAGACAGGCAGCTCCTGGAAGGCGGTCCTGACGCCCCGCAAGCTCACAAACAGGAGTTGCATGTCGTAGTTGAGGCCGTGCTGCTGGCAGAAGAAATACGTCGCCAGAGCACGCCACCTAGGAGGGGGCTCGACGTAAAGGTATCTCTGCAGGGTCTGAAGACGGAAAGTCGCGAGCTGGGTGCTGACGCACACCAACGACTGACCGCCCTCCCCAAGCGGGAGACTCAAGACCGCGGCAGAGACCCAGTGCTTCCTGTTGTTCCAGAAGAAGTCCACAAGCTTCTTCTGTATCTTGGTGACAAACACAGGGGGAGGGGTCAAAGTGACCAGCCGGTACCACAACATGGCGGCCACCAGCTGGTTTATGACTAGCGCTCGACCCCTGTAGGACAGCACTCGGAGCAGTCCTGTCCAGCGCCCTAGGCGAGCAGCGACCTTGGCCTCCAGCTCGTGCCAGTTCGCCGGCTAGGCTTCCTCGTCGGGGCTAAGGTAGACTCCCAGATAGAGGAGATGGGTCGTGCTCCAGGCAAAAGGCCTGAGCTCCTCCGGCAGGGAGTCCATCCGCCACTGACCCACCAGGAGTCCGGAACATTTCTTCCAGTTGATCCTGGCGGAGGATGCGGCCGAGTAAATCTCCTGGCACTCACGCATCCTCCGCAGGTCAGCGAGATCCTCTACCGCGAGGAGCACGTCATCGGCGTAAGCCGAGAGGACAACCTCCACGCCCGGCCCTTGCAGAGCCAGTCCCGTCAACCTCGTCTACAGGAGGCGCAGGAAAGGCTCCACGCAGATGGCATATAACTGGCCGGACATGGGGCATCCCTGGCGCACCCCTCTCCCAAAGCGAAGGGGCGCCGTCAAGGACCCGTTAACCTTTATCAGACACTCGGCGGCGGCGTACAAAAGTCGGATCCGGGCGACGAAATGCGTCCCGAACCCGAAAGCGCGCAGAGTCCCGAACAGATAGTCGTGATCCACCCTGTCGAACGCCTTCGCTTGGTCAAGAGATAGGAAGGTGACCGATAGACCAGCCTCCCGGACCAGATGGATGTTATCGTGGATTGTCCGGCCCGGGACCGTGTAGGACTGGTCGGGGTGGATCATGTGGTCCAGCACGGCGCCAAGGCGAGCAGACATCGCCCTGGCGAAGATTTTGTAGTCCGTGCTGAGGAGGGAGACCGGGCGCCAGTTCTTAAGGAGGCGGAGATCGCCCTTCTTAGGCAGCAGGACGATGACTGCCCTGCGCCAAGAGAGGGGCATCTCCCCGGTCGCCAGACTTTCCCCCAGGACCCACGCGTAGTCGCCCCCCAGGACGTCCCAGAACGCCCTGTGGAACTCCACGGTCAGCCCGTCCAGCCCCTGGGCTTTTCCCTCGAGAGCCGGGCGAGGGCGCCGGTCAGCTCCGCCAGGCTTAGCGGAGCTTCCAGATTTTTGGCGCCCTCCGGGCTGACCTTCAGCAGGTCCTCCCACAAATCTCTACGCGCTTCCTCGCTGGACGGCTCCGGAGAGAACAGAGCCCCGTAATATTCACGGGCCCTGTTGTTGACGCCCTCCGGATCCGAGACGAGAGAGCCGTCGTTGGCCAGCAGCGTCAAGAGCTGCTTACGGACACTCTGTCTTTTTTCCAGCGAGTAGAAGAAGGGGGAGCCGCGGTCCAGATCCCGCAGGAACCGGATCCGCGACCTCACGAACGCGCCTCGGGACCCGACGAGCTGCAGGTCCTTCAGCGCGGCCTTCTTCGCTTCGTACACCGTCCGCAGGGCCGGGTCCTCGACGACTTGACCGAGACGGGACTCCAGGTCGAGCACCTCTTTTTCTAGGCGCCCGACCCTGGCTGCCCGCCTCTTGGTTGACCTCCTCGCATACTCTTGACAGACGACGCGGACGTGAGCCTTGCCCACGTCCCACCATAGCCTCAAGGAGGGGAAGCCCCCCTGCTTCCTTCTCCAGTCGGACCAGAATCGACGGAACGAGTCCTGGAACCGCACGTCCTCCAGCAGCTGGTTGTTAAAATGCCAGGACGCGGACCCCGTCCTCGTGCGGAGCGAAGCGAGCTCCGCCCACACCAGGTGGTGGTCCGAACACGGCACCGGCCGCATGGAGGCCGCCGGGACGCAGGAAACGTACGCCCGAGACACGTAAAGGCGGTCGACTCTGGACCATCCTACTCCAGGCCTCACCCAAGTAAAGGCGCTGGAGTCGGGATGGAGATTTCGCCAGACGTCCACCAAGTCGAAGGACCCGACCAGGTCCCTCAACTTCTCCATCGCCGTCATGCACTGCGGGGCACCGGAGCGGTCCCTCGCCTCGAGGGTGCAGTTAAAATCCCATCCGAGGACAATGCAGTCGCCGACGTCGACGGAGCCAAGAAGAGCGGACACCTCTTCGAAGAAGCGCGTTTGCTGCAGGCCGCACTGAGGGGCGTACACGTTCACGAGATGGAGCGGCACGTCCCCCAGGCGAACCGTGACGTGCAGCAAGTGGCCTGGCACGGGCTCCTCGACCCCCAAGATCTCCGGCTGAAAATGCGGGGCCAACAAGATGGCCACCCCACTAGAAATGGCGGTGAGGTGGCTCATGCGGACCTCTCCTTGCCATTCCAGGAGCCACGTGGCTTCGTCTCTCGGAACGGTGTGGGTTTCTTGCAGGAAGCACACCGCATATTTCCCCTCCCGCAGGAGCGAAAAATTGTTAAATCTACGGCGTGCCCCTCTGCCGCCGTTGATGTTGAGGCTGGCTCTGGTTATCTTCATGACTAGAGCATAGTGCAACCTCTACCTAACCTATTGTGGGGGGGGAGTGGAGTCGTTTGTTGACCTCCACTCCTTCAGCAGCCCAGCGAGGAACCTTTTGAGCCGGCGCAGCTCAAGGCCTTGCGCCTTTGATAAGGGCCTGCCCGCGGCCATGGTTTTAGCGGTGGCGCGGACGGACGTGACGAGCAGCCCCGGCTCGGACCATCTTTCCAGGGCCAGATGGGCTCGGTTGCCGCGACCCTGGCTCTGGACCAAAAAGTCCCGGAGTTTCTTTGCAGGAATGAGGGGGGACTCATCGGCGGGCACGAGCAGATCCACCGCCTCACTGGCGATGGACTCGAGATCTTCTCCCGAGTCCCCCACCGAGTCCCCGTCCCCCTCCGGGAGGTCGCCGCCAGCAGCCGGCCCATCGACCGCACGAGGTACGGCAAACGGCCCGGCCGCTCCATCCGGCCCTGGCTCTGTCCCGATCCCACCCCCAGGATCGTCGGCAGAGGAGTCCCCACTGGGCTCTTTTAAAATTGGTGCTGGGTCAGGAAGCGACAGCGGAAGGGGTTCCTCCTCCGCCCCAGGAACTGTGGAACACGGAGAGACCTGGTCAAAGTAATGTTCCAGGTCCTCCAAGCACCCCAGCTCCAAAGTAGGGGGCGAGGGTTGTTGTTCTTCCCCCTCCCCGCCGTCACCCCCTGGCCCAGCGTGTACAGATTCATTAAAATTGTTAATACTGTGTATTTCTGCCGAGTCGAGCAAATCCCGGGGGATGTTGATTGTTGGCTGGGCGGGCTCAGGTTCGGCCTTTTCGGCCCCGCCCGCCTCAGTCCCCGGGACGCTCGACCCGGCGGCATCGTATTCCTCCGCTAGCCCCACGACAGGCAGATCTTCCACGCCATCCCCGGGAGGCAGAGGCTGGGCAGCCTCGACTGCCCCTCCCTCCCCGGGGACAGACTTCTCTCGCCTACGGCACAGTTTTGGGGCGCTGGTGGGGGACGCGGGACACGCGGCGGGCACCGACTCCTCCGCGGAGGGATGTTGTTCCCCCTCCGCCTCATTGGAGCGGCGCCTCCTTTTGTTCCTGAGGGTCCGCGGAGGCAGGGAGACCTCCATGTCTGCCGAGGCCTCCTGCTCCACTCCCCCCTTTTTCTTATCTTGCCCGCGCCCGGGCCCCTCTGCGGTATTGGTCAAGGGCTCGGGCATGGGCTCAGGGCACCCCGCGCTCGCCGGTGTTAGGGTTGGGCTGAGTGCGGTGGTCAAACTTTCTGGCGCACTGAGGGGACCCGCCTCGAGATGTTTCGCCTTGTTCCGCGCCTTCTTTCCAATCGGACACTCTCCCTCCCCCCCCCGCCAGAGGCCGTGAAAACAAAGGCCCCTGACGATGCCCGCGCACCTACGGCTCCCGGCGAATATGGCCAGGGTGATCTCCTGGACTAGTTTCGATCGCCTGGATGGGTCAGAGAGGAATTTTCCCAGATTTTTTTCCCCCACATTGGCCTGGGTTTTTATCTGTTTTTTGCCTTTCTCAGGAGATCACATGGCCATGATTGGGCTGGAGTGTCGAATATTTCAGTGTAAGGGATGTCACAGTTGTGTGGGGCAGACTGGTGCTCGTTACCTTTCTGCCATTGTTCATAGGTCTATATGTAACCTTCAGGGCTGCTGACCGATGGCCATGCGGCTTTTTGTTGACCGGCGCGAACACGATAGGCCGAAATGGCCTACTTCTGCACTGTAAATTTCTATGTTCTATGTTTCTAAATACTCATCACATTTAAGAAGTACTTGGATGTGAACATAAAGAGCCATGACGTACAGGGCTTCGGACCTCGTGCTGGAAGATGGGATTAGGCTGGGTAGCTCTTTGTTGGCCGGCACACACGATTTGCTGAACGGACTCCTTCTGTGTTAGAATTTTTCTATGATTCTATGACAGCCACATCAAACAACAACAATAACTTGTATTTTTATAGCACCTTTAATGTAGTAAAATGCTCCAAGGGCGCTTCACAGGAGTGTTATACAACAAAATTTGACACCGAGTTACACAATGTGATATTAGGGCAGATGACCAAAGAGGAAGATTTTAAGGAGTGTCTTAAAGGAGGAAAGAGAGGTGGAGAGTTTTAGGGAGGGTATTTCAGAGATTAGGGCCTTGGCAGATGAAGGCACGACCACCGATGGATGAGCGATTAAAATTATGGATGCTGAAGGAGCCAGAATTTGAGCAGCGCAGACAACTTGGAGGGTTGTGGGGCTGGTAGAGATTACAGAGATAGGAAGGGGCGAGACCATGGAGGGACTTGAAAACAAGAATGGTAATTTTAAAATCAAGGCATAGCTGAACCGGGAGCCAATGTAGGTCAGTGAGCACAGGGGTGATGGGTGAAGGGACTTGGTGCAACTTGGAACACGGGCAGCAGAGTTTTGGATGACCTCAAGTTTACAGAAAATAGAATGTATGAGGGCCAGCTAGGAGTGCACTGGAATAGTCAAGTCTAGAGGTAATAAATGCATAGATGAGAGCTTCAGCAGCAGATGAGCTAAGGCAGGGCAGAATCGGACAATGTTACAGAGGTGGAAATAGGCGGTATTAGTGAGGTGTGGATATGTGGTTGGAAGATCATTTCGGTATCAAATATGACACCAAGGTTGCGAACAGTCTGGTTCAGCCTCAGATACATACTAGGGAGAGAGATGGAATCATTGGCTAGGGAGTGGAGTTTGTGGTGGGGACTGAAGACAATGGCTTTGGTCTTCTCAATTGTTAGTTGGAAGAAATTTCTGCTCATCCAGTACTGGATGCTGGACAAGCAGTCTAACAATTTAGCTACAGTCGAGAGATTAAAATAAGTGGTGGTGAGGTAGAGCTGGATGTCATCAATGTGGAAAATGACACTCTGTTTTCAGATGATATCGCCGAGAGGCAGCATGTGGATGAGAAATAGGAGGGTGCCTAGGATAGATCCTTGGGGGACCCCAGAGGTAATGATGTGGGAGTGGGAAGCAAAACCATTGCAGGTGATTTTCTGGCTACGATTACATAGATCTGAATAGAAGCAGGTGAGTGCAATCCCTCCCAGTTGGATGATGCTGGAGAGACATTGTAGGACGATGGTGTGGTCATCCACATCAAAAGGCTGCAGACAGGTCGAGAAGAATGAGGAGGGTCAGCTTACCTTGGTCACGGTCACTTAGGATGTAATTTGGCGGTCCCAGCGGATTGGAAAACCACAAATGTAACGCCCCTATTTAAAAAAGGAGGCAGACAAAAAGCAGGAAACTATAGAGCAGTTAACCTAACTTCTGTCGTTGGGAAAATGCTGGAGTCCATTATTAAGGAAGCAGTAGCGGGACATTTGGAAAAGCATAATTCAATCAAGCAGAGTCAGCATGGTTTTATGAAAGGGAAATCATGTTTTACAAATTTGCTGGAGTTCTTTGAGGATGAAATGAGCAGGGTGGATAAGGGGGAACCAGTGGATGTGGTGGATTTGGATTTCCAGAAGGCATTCAATAAGGTGCCACATAAAAGGTTACTGCACAAGATAAAAATTCACGGGGTTGGAGGTAATATATTAGGATAGAGGATTGGCTAACTAACAGAAAACAGAGAGTAGGGATAAATGGGTCATTTTCATTTAGCAAACAGTGACTAGTGGGGTGCCGCAGGGATCGGTGCTGGGTCCTCAACTATTTACAATCTATATTAATGACTTGGATGAAGGGACCGAGTGTAATGTAGCCAAGTTTGCTGATGATGCAAAGATGGGTGGGAAAGCAAATTGTGAGGAGGACACAAACAATCTGCAAAGGGATATAGACAGGCTAAGTGAGTGGCCAAAAATCTGGCAAATGTAGTAGGGAAATGTGAGGTTATCCACTTTGGCAGAAAAAATAAAAAAGCAAATTACAATTTAAATGGAGAAAAATTGCAAAGTGTTGCAGTACAGAGAGACCTGGGGGTCCTTCTGCATGAAACACAAAAAGTTAGTATGCAGGTACAGCAAGTAATCAGGAAGACAAATGGAATGTTGACCTTTATTGTAAGGGGGATAGAGTATAAAAGCAGAGAAGTCCTGCTGCAACTGTACAGGGTATTGGTGAGGCCACACCTAGAGTACTGCGTACAGTTTTGGTCTCCATATTTAAGGAAGGATATACTTACATTGGAAACTGTTCAGAGAAGGTTCACTAGGTTGATTCCGAAGATGAGGGGGTTGATTTATGAAGATAGGAGGAGTAGGTTGGTCTTATTTTTGGTTTTGGTTTTGGTCTTATATAAGGAAGGATATACTTACGTTAGAGGCAGTTCAGAGAAGGTTCACTCGGTTGTTTCCTGAGATGAAGGGGTTGTCATATGAAGAAAGGTGAGCAGGTTGGGCCTATACTCATTGGAGTTTAGAAGACTGAAATTTATTGAAATGTATAAGATTCTGAGGGGGCAGAGAGGATGTTTCCCCTCATCAGGGAATCTAGAACTAGGGGGCATAGTTTCAGAATAAGGGGTCCCCTATTTAAAATAGAAATGAGGAGGAATTTCAGAAGGTCGTGAATCTATGGAATTCTCTACCTCAGAGAGCTGTGGAGGCTGGGTCATTGAATATATTTAAGGTGGAGATAGACAGATTTTTGAACAATAAGGGAATCAATGGTCATGGGGAGCAGGTGGGGAAGTGGAGATGAGGCCAGGTTTAGATCAGCCATGATCTTGTTGAATGGTGGAGCAGGCTCAAGGGGCCAAATGGCCTACACCTGCTCTATTTGTTATGTTCTTATGTAGTCCTTGTTCTCATCCATATAGGCAGCATGTACCTCGTACCTGTTGGACAAGATAGAAGGGCTGAGGCTCCTCCATCACTATATCCTGGATCTCTGTACCTTCCTGATTTGCAGTCACACCCTCCTGTCCCAGACCATTGATGAACTGTAAAGCATTACTTAACCTAAGAGTTGCGACTGCCTCCTGGAACTAAGTGTCCAGGTAACTCTCCCCCTCCCTGATGCCCCGCAATGTCTAAGCTTTGTACGCCAACTCAACAAACTTGAGTCGAAGTTCCTCGAGCTGCAGCCACTTACCACAGATGTTGTTGCTCGGGATTGTGATGCTCCCTGCCAACGTCCACATGCTGCAGTTATGGCACACCACCTGCCCCGCCATGTCTATCCAACCTCCTTTATTTATTTGGTAAGTTAATAATAATTTTTTTAATCAATTATTTTAGTTTTATTACTTAATTGGTTTATCGAGTTATTTATTAAAGTAAAGTTATAGCAGTTTACAGTTTCTTAGCTAGCTTAGAGACTAAAAATAACTGTAGTAGTCACCAACCAATCATGTGCCTGCTGCCCTGTGATGTCACTCCTTGATTTTTCTGCTTGAGGGCTCATTATATCATCATCATCACAGGCAGTCCCTCAAAACGAGGAGGACTTTCTTCCACACCAAAAAGAGACGAGTTCACAGGTGTTTCAATGAAGGACTCGAACTACATCCTCAACGGTGCAAGATGCCTGTGCATGGATTTTTTTTAACGTGTGGTGACCGTTGCACACCAGCCACCACACGGGCTTGACAGAGCTAGGTCTTGGTCCAGTGGCAAGGATTGACCAAGACGACTGGAGACCAGCCTGTCAGTATATCATGGCTGATCTCACTCCTCTCACCGCTCCTCTCCTCGCTGACCCCAATCCTCTCCTCGCTGACCCCAATCCTCTCCTCGCTGACCCCACTCCTCTCCTCGCTGACCCCACTCCACTCGTTGCTGACCCAGCTCCTCTCCTTGCTGACCCCACTCCTCTCCTCGCTGACTCCACTCCTCTCCTCGCTGACCCCACTCCACTCCTCGCTGACCCCACTCCTCTAACTGCTCCTCTCCACGCTGACCCCACTCCTCTCACTGCTCCTCTCCTCGCTGACCCCACTCCACTCGTTGCTGACCCCGCTCCTCTCCTCGCTGATCCCGCTCCTCTCCTCGCTGACCCCACTCCTCTCCTCGCTGACCTAGCTCCTCCAGTCGCTGATCCGCTCCTGTCCTCGCTGACCCCGCTCCTCTCCTCGCTGACCCCGCTCCTCCCGTCGCTGACCCCACTCCTCCCGTCGCTGACCCACTCCTCTCCTCGCTGACCCCGCTCCTCTCCTCGCTGACCCCAATCCACTCCTCGCTGACCCCACTCCTCTAACTGCTCCTCTCCTCGCTGACCCCACTCCACTCGTTGCTGACCCCGCTCCTCTCCTCGCTGACCCCACTCCTCTTACTGCTCCTCTCCTCGCTGACCCCACTCCTCTCCTCGCTGACCCCACTTCTCTCCTCGCTGACCCCACTCCATTCCTCGCTGAACCCGCTCTTCTCCTCGCTGACCCCACTCCTCCCCTCGCTGACCCCGCTCCTCCCGTCGCTGACCCCACTCCTCCCGTCGCTGACCCACTCCTCTCCTCGCTGACCCCAATCCACTCCTCGCTGACCCCACTCCTCTAACTGCTCCTCTCCTCGCTGATCCCACTCCACTCGTTGCTGACCCCGCTCCGCTCCTCGCTGACCCCTATCCTCTCCTCGCTGACCCCACTCCTCTCTTCGCTGACCCCGCTCCTCTCCTCGCTGACCCCACTCCTCTCCTCGTTGACCCCGCTCCTCTCCTCGCTGACCCCACTCCTCTCCTCGCTGACCCCACTCCTCTCTTCGCTGACCCTGCTCCTCTCCTCGCTGACCTCACTCCACTCGTCGCTGACCCCACCACTCCTCCCGTCGCTGACCCCGCTCCGCTCCTCACTGACCCCGCTCCTCTGCTCGCTGACCCCGCTCCTCTCCTCGCTGACCCCGCTCCTCTGCTCGCTGACCCCGCTCCTCTCCTCGCTGACCCCACTCCTCTCCTCGCTGACCCCGCTCCTCTCCTCGCTGACCACACTCCTCTCCTCGCTGACCCCACTCGTCCCGTCGCTGACCCCACTCCTCTCCTCGCTGACCCCACTCCTCTCCTCGCTGACCACACTCCTCTCCTCGCTGACCCCACTCCTCTCCTCACTGACCCCACTCCTCTCCTCGCTGACCCCGCTCCTCTCCTCGCTGACCACACTCCTCTCCTCGCTGACCCCACTCCTCCCGTCGCTGACCCCACTCCACTCCTCGCTGACCCCACTCCTCCCGTCGCTGACCCCACTCCACTCCTCGCAGACACCAATCCTCTCGTTGCTGACCCCGCTCCTCTCCTCGCTGACCCCAGTCCTCTCCTCGCTGACCCCACTCCACTCCTCGCTGACCCCGCTCCTCTCCTCACTGACCCCACTCCTCTCCTCGCTGACCACACTCCTCTCCTCGCTGACCCCGCTCCCCCCGTCGCTGGCCCCGCTCCTCTCGTTGCTGACCCCGCTCCTCTCCTCGCTGACCCCAGTCCTCTCCTCGCTGACCCCACTCCACTCCTCGCTGACCCCGCTCCTCTCCTCACTGACCCCGCTCCTCTCCTCGCTGACCCCACTCCACTCCTCGCTGACCCCGCTCCTCTCCTCGCTGACCCCACTCCTCCCGTCGCTGACCCCACTCCACTCCTCGCTGACCCCGCTCCTCTCCTCACTGACCCAGCTCCTCTCCTCGCTGACCCCGCTTCTCTGCTCGCTGACCCCACTCCACTCCTCGCTGACCCCGCTCCTCTCCTCACTGACCCCACACCTCTCCTCGCTGACCCCAGTCCTCTCCTCGCTGACCCCACTCCTCTCCTCGCTGACCCTGCTCCTCTCCTCGCTGACCCCACTCCACTCGTCGCTGACCCCACTCCTCTCCTCGCTGATCCCGCTCCTCTGCTCGCTGACCCCGCTCCTCTCCTCGCTGACCCTGCTCCTCTCCTCGCTGACCCCACTCCACTCGTCGCTGACCCCACTCCTCCCATCGCTGACCCCACTCCTCTCCTCGCTGACCCCACTCCTCCCGTTGCTGACCCCACTCCTCTCCTCGCTGACCCCGCTCCTCTCCTCGCTGACCTCGCTCCTCCCGTCGCTGACCCCGCTCCTCCCGTCGCTGACCCCACTCCTCTCATCGCTGACCCCACACCTCTCACTGCTCCTCTCCTCGCTGACCCCACTCCACTCGTCGCTTACCCCACTCCTCTCCTCGCTGACCCCTCTCCTCTCCTCGCTGACCTCGCTGCTCCAGTCGCTGATCCCGTTCCTCTCCTCGCTGACCCCACTCCTCTCCTCGCTGACCTCGCTCCTCCAGTCGCTGAACCCTCTCATCTCCTCGCTGACCCCACTCCTCTTCCTCGTTGACCCCGCTCCTCTCCTCGCTGTGACCCCACTCCTCTCCTCGCTGACCTCGCTCCTCCAGTCGCTGACCCCGCTCAACTCCTCGCTGTGACCCCACTCCTCCCCTCGTTGACCCCGTTCCTCTCCTCGCTGTGACCCCACTCCTCTCCTCGCTGATCCCGCTCCTCTCCTCGCTGACCCCACTCCTCTCCTCGCTGACCCTGCTCCTCTCCTCGCTGACCCCACTCCACTCGTCGCTGACTCCACTCCTCCCGTCGCTGACCCCGCTCCGCTCCTCAGTGACCCCACTCCTCTCCTCGCTGACCCCACTCCTCTCCTCGCTGACCCCGCTCCTCCCGTCGCTGACCCAGCTCCTCTCCTCGCTGACCCCACTCCTCTCCTCACTGACCCCACTCCACTCCTCGCTGACTCCGCACCTCTCCTCGCTGACCCCGCTCCTCTCCTCGCTGACCACACTCCTCTCCTCGCTGACCCCGCTCCTCTGCTCGCTGACCCCACTCCTCTCCTCGCTGACCCCGCTCCTCTCCTCGCTGACCCCACCCCTCCCGTCGCTGACCCCACTCCTCTCGTTGCTGACCCCGCTCCTCTCCTCGCTGACCCCACTACTCTTCCTGCCCCTTTCCTCGCTGACCCCACTCCACTCGTTGCTGACCCCACTCCTCTCCTCGCTGACCCCACTCCTCTCCTCGCTGACCCCACTCCTCTCCTCGCTGACCCCACTCCTCTCCTCGCTGACCCCACTCCTCTCCTCGCTGACCCCACACCTCTCATCGCTGACCCGTCTCCACTCTTCGCTGACCCCGCACCACTCCTCGCTGACCCCGCACCTCTCCTCGCTGACCACACTCCTCTCCTCGTTGACGCCGCTCCTCTCCTCGCTGACCCCACTCCTCCCGTCGCTGACCCCACTCCACTCCTCGCTGACCCCACTCCTCTCTTCGCTGACCCGACTCCTCTTACTGCTCCTCTCCTCGCTGACTCCACTCCACTCGTTGCTGACCCCGCTCCTCTCCTCGCTGACTCCACTCCTCTCCTCGCTGACCCCAGTCCTCTCCTCGCTGACCCCACTCCACTCCTCGCTGACCCCGCTCCTCCCGTCGCTGAAATCGCTCCTCTCCTCGCTGACCCCACTCCTCTCCTCGCTGACCCTGCTCCTCTCCTCGCTGACCCCACTCCACTCGTCGCTGACCTCACTCCTCTCCTCGCTGACCCCGCTTCTCTCCTCGCTGACCTCGCTCCTCCCGTCGCTGACCCCGCTCCTCCCGTCGCTGACCCCGCTCCTACCGTCGCTGACCCCACTCCACTCGTCGCAGACCCCACTCCTCTCCTCGCTGACCCCACACCTCTCACTGCTCCTCACCTCGCTGACCCCACTCCACTCGTCGCTTACCCCACTCCTCTCTTCGCTGACCCCTCTCCTCTCCTCGCTGACCACACTCCTCTCCTCGCTGACCCCGCTCCTCTCCTCGCTGACCTCGCTCGTCCCGTCGCTGACCCCGCTCCTCCCGTCGCTGACCCCGCTCCTCTCCTCGCTGACCCCACTCCACTCGTCGCAGACCCCACTCCTCCCGTCGCTGACCCCGCTCCTCTCCTCGCTGACCCCACTCCACTCGTCGCAGACCCCACTCCTCCCGTCGCTGACCCCACTCCACTCCTCGCTGACCCCACTCCACTCGTTGCTGACCCCGCTCCTCTCCTCGCTGACCCGACTCCTCTTACTGCTCCTCTCCTCGCTGACTCCACTCCACTCGTTGCTGACCCCACTCATCTCCTCGCTGACCCTGCTTCTCTCCTCGCTGACTCCACTCCACTCGTTGCTGACCCCGCTCCTCTCCTCGCTGACCCCGCTCCTCCCGTCGCAGACCCCACTCCTCTCCTCGCTGATCCCGCTCCTCTCCTCGCTGACCCCAGTCCTCTCCTCGCTGACCCCACTCCACTCCTCGCTGACCCCGCTCCTCCCGTCGCAGACCCCACTCCTCTCCTCGCTGATCCCGCTCCTCTCCTCGCTGACCCCGCTCCTCCCGTCACTGATCCCGCTCCTCTCCTCGCTGACCCCACTCCTCTCCTCGCTGACCCTGCTCCTCTCCTCGCTGACCCCACTCCACTCCTCGCTGACCCCGCTCCTCCCGTCGCTGATCCCGCTCCTCTCCTCGCTGACCCTGCTCCTCTCCTCGCTGACCCCGCTCCACTCGTCGCTGACCTCACTCCACTCGTCGCTGACCTCACTCCTCTCCTCGCTGACCCCACTCCAATCGTCGCTGACCTCACTCCTCCCCTCGCTGACCCCGCTCCTCTCCTCGCTGACCCCACTCCTCTCCTCGCTGACCCTGCTCCTCTCCTCGCTGACCCCGCTCCACTCGTCGCTGACCTCACTCCACTCATCGCTGACCTCACTCCTCTCCTCGCTGACCCCACTCCAATCGTCGCTGACCTCACTCCTCTCCTCGCTGACCCCGCTCCTCCCGTCGCTGACCCCGCTCCTACCGTCGCTGACCTCACTCCTCTCCTCGCTGACCCCGCTCCACTCGTCGCTGACCTCACTCCACTCATCGCTGACCTCACTCCTCTCCTCGCTGACCCCACTCCAATCGTCGCTGACCTCACTCCTCTCCTCGCTGACCCCGCTCCTCCCGTCGCTGACCCCGCTCCTACCGTCGCTGACCCCACTCCTCTCCTCGCTGACCCCTCTCCTCTCCTCGCTGACCTCGCTCCTCCAGTCGCTGATCCCGCTCCTCTCCTCGCTGACCCCACTCCTCTCCTCGCTGACCACACTCCTCTCCTCGCTGACCCCGCTCCTCTCCTCGCTGACCCCACTCCTCTCCTCGCTGACCACACTCCTCTCCTCGCTGACCCCGCTCCTCTCCTCGCTGACCTCGCTCGTCCCGTCGCTGACCCCGCTCCTCCCGTCGCTGACCCCGCTCCTCTCCTCGCTGACCCCACTCCTCTCCTCGCTGACCACACTCCTCTCCTCGCTGACCACACTCCTCTCCTCGCTGACCCCGCTCCTCTCCTCGCTGACCTCGCTTGTCCCGTCGCTGACCCCGCTCCTCCCGTCGCTGACCCCGCTCCTCTCCTCGCTGACCCCACTCTACTCGTCGCAGACCCCACTCCTCCCGTCGCTGACCCCGCTCCTCTCCTCGCTGACCCCACTCCACTCGTCGCAGACCCCACTCCTCCCGTCGCTGACCCCGCTCCTCTCCTCGCTGACCTCGCTCCTCCAGTCGCTGAACCCTCTCCTCACCTCGCTGACCCCACTCCTCTCCTCGTTGACCCCGCTACTCTCCTCGCTGTGACCCCACTCCTCTCCTCTTTGACCCCGCTCCTCTCCTCGCTGTGACCCCACTCCTCTCCTCGCTGACCTCGCTCCTCCAGTCGCTGATCCCGCTCCTCTCCTCGCTGGCCCCACTCCTCTCCTCGCTGACCCCACTCCTCCCGTCGCTGACCCCGCTCCTCTCCTCGCTGACCCCATTCCACTCGTCGCTGACCCCACTCCTCCCGTCGCTGACCCCGCTCCGCTCCTCACTGACCCCAGTCCTCTCCTCGCTGACCCCGCTCCTCTCCTCGCTGACCCCGCTACTCTCCTCGCTGACCCCGCTCCTCCCGTCGCTGACCCCGCTCCTCCCGTCGCTGACCCCGCTCCTCTCCTCGCTGACCCCACTCCTCTCCTCGCTGACCCCGCTCCTCTCCTCGCTGACCCCACTCCTCTCCTCGCTGACCCCGCTCCTCCCGTCGCTGACCCTGCTCCTCTCCTCGCTGACCCCACTCCACTCCTCGCTGACCCCGCTCCTCTCCTCACTGACCCCACTCCACTCCTCGCTGACCCCGCTCCTCTCCTCACTGACCCCACTCCTCTCCTCGCTGACCCCGCTCCTCCCGTCGCTGACCCCGCTACTCTCCTCACTGACTCCACTCCTCTCCTCGCTGACCCCACTCCACTCCTCGCTGACCCCGCTCCTCTCCTCACTGACCCCACTCCTCTCCTCGCTGACCTCGCTCCTCCAGTCGCTGATCCCGCTCCTCTCCTCGCTGACCCCACTCCTCTCCTCTCTGACCCCACTCCTCCCGTCGCTGACCCCGCTCCTCTCCTCGCTGACCCCACTCCACTCGTCGCTGACCCCACTCCTCCCGTCGCTGACCCCGCTCCGCTCCTCACTGGCCCCACTCCTCTCCTCGCTGACCCTGCTCCTCTCCTCGCTGACCCTGCTCCTCCCGTTGCTGACCCCGCTCCTCTCCTCGCTGACCCCACTCCTCTCCTCGCTGACCCCACTCCACTCCTCGCTGACCCCGCTCCTTTCCTCGCTGACCCCGCTCCTCTCCTCGCTGACCCCACTCCACTCCTCGCTGACCCCGCTCCTTTCCTCGCTGAACCCGCTCCTCTCCTCGCTGACTCCACTCCACTCGTTGCTGACCCTGCTCCTCTCCTCGCTGACCCCACTCCTCTCCTCGCTGACCCCGTTCCTCTTCTCGCTGACCCCACTCCACTCGTCGCTGACCCCGCTCCTCTCCTCGCTGACCCCATTCCACTCGTCGCCGACCCCACTCCTCCCGTCGCTGACCCCGCTCCTCTCCTCGCTGACCCCACTCCTCTCCTCGCTGACCCCACTCCACTCCTCGCTGACCCCGCTCCTCTCCTCGCTGACCCCACTCCTCTCCTCGCTGACCCCGCTCCTCCCGTCGCTGACCCCGCTCCTCTCCTCGCTGACCCCACTCCACTCCTCGCTGACCCCGCTCCTCTCCTCACTGACCCCACTCCACTCCTCGCTGACCCTGCTCCTCTCCTCACTGACCCCACTCCTCTCCTCGCTGACCCCGCTCCTCCCGTCGCTGACCCCGCTACTCTCCTCACTGACTCCACTCCTCTCCTCGCTGACCCCACTCCACTCCTCGCTGACCCCGCTCCTCTCCTCACTGACCCCACTCCTCTCCTCGCTGACCTCGCTCCTCCAGTCGCTGATCCCGCTCCTCTCCTCGCTGACCCCACTCCTCTCCTCTCTGACCCCACTCCTCCCGTCGCTGACCCCGCTCCTCTCCTCGCTGACCCACTCCACTCGTCGCTGACCCCGCTCCTCCCGTCGCTGACCCCGCTCCGCTCCTCACTGGCCCCACTCCTCTCCTCGCTGACCCTGCTCCTCTCCTCGCTGACCCTGCTCCTCCCGTTGCTGACCCCGCTCCTCTCCTCGCTGACCCCACTCCTCTCCTCGCTGACCCCACTCCACTCCTCACTGACCCCAGTCCTCTCCTCGCTGACCCCGCTCCTCTCCTCGCTGACCCCGCTACTCTCCTCGCTGACCCCGCTCCTCCCGTCGCTGACCCCGCTCCTCCCGTCGCTGACCCCGCTCCTCTCCTCGCTGACCCCACTCCTCTCCTCGCCGACCCCGCTCCTCTCCTCGCTGACCCCACTCCTCTCCTCGCTGACCCCGCTCCTCCCGTCGCTGACCCTGCTCCTCTCCTCGCTGACCCCACTCCACTCCTCGCTGACCCCGCTCCTCTCCTCACTGACCCCACTCCACTCCTCGCTGACTCCGCTCCTCTCCTCACTGACCCCACTCCTCTCCTCGCTGACCCCGCTCCTCCCGTCGCTGACCCCGCTACTCTCCTCACTGACTCCACTCCTCTCCTCGCTGACCCCACTCCACTCCTCGCTGACCCCGCTCCTCTCCTCACTGACCCCACTCCTCTCCTCGCTGACCTCGCTCCTCCAGTCGCTGATCCCGCTCCTCTCCTCGCTGACCCCACTCCTCTCCTCTCTGACCCCACTCCTCCCGTCGCTGACCCCGCTCCTCTCCTCGCTGACCCCACTCCACTCGTCGCTGACCCCACTCCTCCCGTCGCAGACCCCGCTCCGCTCCTCACTGGCCCCACTCCTCTCCTCGCTGACCCTGCTCCTCTCCTCGCTGACCCTGCTCCTCCCGTTGCTGACCCCGCTCCTCTCCTCGCTGACCCCACTCCTCTCCTCGCTGACCCCACTCCACTCCTCGCTGACCCCGCTCCTTTCCTCGCTGACCCCGCTCCTCTCCTCGCTGACCCCACTCCACTCCTCGCTGACCCCGCTCCTTTCCTCGCTGAACCCGCTCCTCTCCTCGCTGACTCCACTCCACTCGTTGCTGACCCTGCTCCTCTCCTCGCTGACCCCACTCCTCTCCTCGCTGACCCCGTTCCTCTTCTCGCTGACCCCACTCCACTCGTCGCTGACCCCGCTCCGCTCCTCACTGACCCCAGTCCTCTCCTCGCTGACCCCAGTCCTCTCCTCGCTGACCCCGCTCCTCTCCTCGCTGACCCCATTCCACTCGTCGCCGACCCCACTCCTCCCGTCGCTGACCCCGCTCCGCTCCTCACTGACCCCAGTCCTCTCCTCGCTGACCCCGCTCCTCTCCTCGCTGACCCCGCTACTCTCGTCGCTGACCCCGCTCCTCCCGTCGCTGACCCCGCTCCTCTCCTCGCTGACCCCACTCCTCTCCTCGCTGACCCCGCTCCTCTCCTCGCTGACCCCACTCCTCTCCTCGCTGACCCCGCTCCTCCCGTCGCTGACCCCGCTCCTCTCCTCGCTGACCCCACTCCACTCCTCGCTGACCCCGCTCCTCTCCTCACTGACCCCACTCCACTCCTCGCTGACCCTGCTCCTCTCCTCACTGACCCCACTCCTCTCCTCGCTGACCCCGCTCCTCCCGTCGCTGACCCCGCTACTCTCCTCACTGACTCCACTCCTCTCCTCGCTGACCCCACTCCACTCCTCGCTGACCCCGCTCCTCTCCTCACTGACCCCACTCCTCTCCTCGCTGACCTCGCTCCTCCAGTCGCTGATCCCGCTCCTCTCCTCGCTGACCCCACTCCTCTCCTCTCTGACCCCACTCCTCCCGTCGCTGACCCCGCTCCTCTCCTCGCTGACCCACTCCACTCGTCGCTGACCCCGCTCCTCCCGTCGCTGACCCCGCTCCTCTCCTCGCTGACCCTGCTCCTCTCCTCGCTGACCCTGCTCCTCCCGTTGCTGACCCCGCTCCTCTCCTCGCTGACCCCACTCCTCTCCTCGCTGACCCCACTCCACTCCTCGCTGACCCCGCTCCTTTCCTCGCTGACCCCGCTCCTCTCCTCGCTGACCCCACTCCACTCCTCGCTGACCCCGCTCCTTTCCTCGCTGACCCCGCTCCTCTCCTCGCTGACTCCACTCCACTCGTTGCTGACCCTGCTCCTCTCCTCGCTGACCCCACTCCTCTCCTCGCTGACCCCGTTCCTCTTCTCGCTGACCCCACTCCACTCGTCGCTGACCCCGCTCCTCTCCTCGCTGACCCCACTCCTCTCCTCGCTGACCCCACTCCAATCGTCGCTGACCCCGCTCCTCTCCTCGCTGACCCCAGTACTCTCCTCGCTGACCCCACTCCACTCCTCGCTGACCCCGCTCCTTTCCTCGCTGACCCTGCTCCTCTCCTCGCTGACCCAGTCCTCTCCTCGCTGACCCCACTCCTCTCCTCGCTGACCTCGCTCCTCCAGTCGCTGATCCCGCTCCTCTCCTCACTGACCCCACTCCTCTCCTCGCTGACCCCACTCCTCTCCTCGCTGACCTCGCTCCTCCAGTCGCTGAACCCTCTCCTCTCCTCGCTGACCCCACTCCTCTCGTTGACCCCGCTACTCTCCTCGCTGTGACCCCACTCCTCTCCTCATTGACCCCGCTCCTCTCCTCGCTGTGACCCCACTCCTCTCCTCGCTGACCTCGCTCCTCCAGTCGCTGATCCCGCTCCTCTCCTCGCTGACCCCACTCCTCTCCTCGCTGACCTCGCTCCTCCAGTCGCTGATCCCGCTCCTCTCCTCGCTGGCCCCACTCCACTCGTCGCTGACCCCACTCCTCCCGTCGCTGACCCCGCTCCTCTCCTCGCTGACCCCGCTCCGCTCCTCACTGGCCCCTCTCCTCTCCTCGCTGACCCCGCTCCTCTCCTCGCTGACCCCGCTCCTCCCGTCGCTGACCCCACTACTCTCCTCGCTGACTCCGCACCTCTCCTCACTGACCCCACTCCTCTCCTTGCTGACCCCACTCCACTCCTCGCTGACCCCGCTCCTCTCCTCGCTGACCCCGCTCCTCTCCTCGCTGACCCCACTCCACTCCTCGCTGACTCCGCACCTCTCCTCACTGACCCCACTCCTCTCCTTGCTGACCCCACTCCTCTCCTCGCTGACCCCGCTCCTCTCCTCGCTGACCCCACTCCTCCAGTCGCTGACCACACTCCTCTCCTCGCTGACCCCGCTCCTCTGCTCGCTGACCCCACTCCTCTCCTCGCTGACCCCGCTCCTCTCCTCGCTGACCCCACTCCTCCAGTCGCTGACCCCACTCCATTCCTCGCTGACCCCACTCCTCTCGTTGCTGACCCCGCTCCACTTACTGCAACTCTCCTCGCTGACCCCACTCCTCTCGTTGCTGACCCCGCTCCTCTTACTGCCCCTCTCCTCGCTGACCCCACTCCACTCATTGCTGACCCTGCTCCTTTCCTCGCTGACCCCACTCCTCTTACTGCCCCTCTCCTCGCTGACCGCACTCCTCTCCTCGCTGACCCCACACCTCTCCTCGCTGACCCCACTCCTCTCCTCGCTGACCCCACTCCTCTCCTCGCTGACCCCACACCTCTCCTCGCTGACCCCGCTCCTCTCCTCGCTGACCCCACTCCTCTCCTCGCTGACCCCGCTCCTCTCCTCGCTGACCCCACTCCTCCCGTCGCTGACCCCACTCCACTCCTCGCTGACCCCACTCCACTCGTTGCTGACCCCACTCCACGCGTCGCTGACCCCGCACCTCTCCTCGCTGATCCCTCTCCACTCCTCGCTGACCCCACTCCACTCCTCGCTGACCCCGCTCCTTTCCTCGCTGACCCTGCTCCTCTACTCGCTGACCCCACTCCTCTCCTCGCTGACCCCGCTCCTCTCCTCGCTGACCCCGCTTCTCTCCTCGCTGACCCCGCTACTCTCCTCGCTGACCCCAGTCCTCTCCTCGCTGACCCCACTCCACTCCTCGCTGACCCCGCTCCTCCCGTCGCTGATCCCGCTCCTCTCCTCGCTGACCCCACTCCTCTCCTCGCTGACCCTGCTCCTCTCCTCGCTGACCCCACTCCACTCGTCGCTGACCCCACTCCTCTCCTCGCTGACCCCGCTCCTCTCCTCGCTGACCTGGCTCCTTCCGTCGCTGACCCCACTCCTCCCGTCGCTGACCCCGCTCCTCTCCTCGCTGACCCCACTCGACTTGTCGCAGACCCCACTCCTCCCGTCGCTGACCCCACTCCACTCCTCGCTGACCCCACACCTCTCACTGCTCCTCTCCTCGCTGACCCCATTCCACTCGTCGCTTACCCCACTCCTCTCCTCGCTGACCCCACTCCTCTCCTCGCTGACCTCGCTCCTCCAGTCGCTGAACCCTCTCCTCCCATCGCTGACCCCGCTCCTATCCTCGCTGACCCCACTCCTCTCCTCGCTGACCCCACTCCTCTCCTCGCTGACCCCACTCCTCTCCTCGCTGACCTCGCTCCTCCAGTCGCTGATCCCGCTCCTCTCCTCGCTGACCCCACTCCTCTCCTTGCTGACCTCGCTCCTCCAATCGCTGAACCCTCTCCTCCCATCGCTGACCCTGCTCCGCTCCTCACTGACCCCGCTCCTCTCCTCGCTTACCCCGCTCCTCTCCTCGCTGACCCCGCTCCTCTCCTCGCTGACCCCACTCCTCCCGTCGCTGACTCCACTCCTCTCCTCGCTGACCCCACTCCACTCCTCGCTGACCCCGCTCCTCTCCTCACTGACCCCACTCCTCTCCTCGCTGACCTCGCTCCTCCAGTCGCTGATCCCGCTCCTCTCCTCGCTGACCCCACTCCTCTCCTCTCTGACCCCACTCCTCCCGTCGCTGACCCCGCTCCTCTCCTCGCTGACCCCACTCCACTCGTCGCTGACCCCACTCCTCCCGTCGCTGACCCCGCTCCGCTCCTCACTGGCCCCACTCCTCTCCTCGCTGACCCTGCTCCTCTCCTCGCTGACCCTGCTCCTCCCGTTGCTGACCCCGCTCCTCTCCTCGCTGACCCCACTCCTCTCCTCGCTGACCCCACTCCACTCCTCGCTGACCCCGCTCCTTTCCTCGCTGACCCCGCTCCTCTCCTCGCTGACCCCACTCCACTCCTCGCTGACCCCGCTCCTTTCCTCGCTGAACCCGCTCCTCTCCTCGCTGACTCCACTCCACTCGTTGCTGACCCTGCTCCTCTCCTCGCTGACCCCACTCCTCTCCTCGCTGACCCCGTTCCTCTTCTCGCTGACCCCACTCCACTCGTCGCTGACCCCGCTCCGCTCCTCACTGACCCCAGTCCTCTCCTCGCTGACCCCAGTCCTCTCCTCGCTGACCCCGCTCCTCTCCTCGCTGACCCCATTCCACTCGTCGCCGACCCCACTCCTCCCGTCGCTGACCCCGCTCCGCTCCTCACTGACCCCAGTCCTCTCCTCGCTGACCCCGCTCCTCTCCTCGCTGACCCCGCTACTCTCGTCGCTGACCCCGCTCCTCCCGTCGCTGACCCCGCTCCTCTCCTCGCTGACCCCACTCCTCTCCTCGCTGACCCCGCTCCTCTCCTCGCTGACCCCACTCCTCTCCTCGCTGACCCCGCTCCTCCCGTCGCTGACCCCGCTCCTCTCCTCGCTGACCCCACTCCACTCCTCGCTGACCCCGCTCCTCTCCTCACTGACCCCACTCCACTCCTCGCTGACCCTGCTCCTCTCCTCACTGACCCCACTCCTCTCCTCGCTGACCCCGCTCCTCCCGTCGCTGACCCCGCTACTCTCCTCACTGACTCCACTCCTCTCCTCGCTGACCCCACTCCACTCCTCGCTGACCCCGCTCCTCTCCTCACTGACCCCACTCCTCTCCTCGCTGACCTCGCTCCTCCAGTCGCTGATCCCGCTCCTCTCCTCGCTGACCCCACTCCTCTCCTCTCTGACCCCACTCCTCCCGTCGCTGACCCCGCTCCTCTCCTCGCTGACCCACTCCACTCGTCGCTGACCCCGCTCCTCCCGTCGCTGACCCCGCTCCTCTCCTCGCTGACCCTGCTCCTCTCCTCGCTGACCCTGCTCCTCCCGTTGCTGACCCCGCTCCTCTCCTCGCTGACCCCACTCCTCTCCTCGCTGACCCCACTCCACTCCTCGCTGACCCCGCTCCTTTCCTCGCTGACCCCGCTCCTCTCCTCGCTGACCCCACTCCACTCCTCGCTGACCCCGCTCCTTTCCTCGCTGACCCCGCTCCTCTCCTCGCTGACTCCACTCCACTCGTTGCTGACCCTGCTCCTCTCCTCGCTGACCCCACTCCTCTCCTCGCTGACCCCGTTCCTCTTCTCGCTGACCCCACTCCACTCGTCGCTGACCCCGCTCCTCTCCTCGCTGACCCCACTCCTCTCCTCGCTGACCCCACTCCAATCGTCGCTGACCCCGCTCCTCTCCTCGCTGACCCCAGTACTCTCCTCGCTGACCCCACTCCACTCCTCGCTGACCCCGCTCCTTTCCTCGCTGACCCTGCTCCTCTCCTCGCTGACCCAGTCCTCTCCTCGCTGACCCCACTCCTCTCCTCGCTGACCTCGCTCCTCCAGTCGCTGATCCCGCTCCTCTCCTCACTGACCCCACTCCTCTCCTCGCTGACCCCACTCCTCTCCTCGCTGACCTCGCTCCTCCAGTCGCTGAACCCTCTCCTCTCCTCGCTGACCCCACTCCTCTCGTTGACCCCGCTACTCTCCTCGCTGTGACCCCACTCCTCTCCTCATTGACCCCGCTCCTCTCCTCGCTGTGACCCCACTCCTCTCCTCGCTGACCTCGCTCCTCCAGTCGCTGATCCCGCTCCTCTCCTCGCTGACCCCACTCCTCTCCTCGCTGACCTCGCTCCTCCAGTCGCTGATCCCGCTCCTCTCCTCGCTGGCCCCACTCCACTCGTCGCTGACCCCACTCCTCCCGTCGCTGACCCCGCTCCTCTCCTCGCTGACCCCGCTCCGCTCCTCACTGGCCCCTCTCCTCTCCTCGCTGACCCCGCTCCTCTCCTCGCTGACCCCGCTCCTCCCGTCGCTGACCCCACTACTCTCCTCGCTGACTCCGCACCTCTCCTCACTGACCCCACTCCTCTCCTTGCTGACCCCACTCCACTCCTCGCTGACCCCGCTCCTCTCCTCGCTGACCCCGCTCCTCTCCTCGCTGACCCCACTCCACTCCTCGCTGACTCCGCACCTCTCCTCACTGACCCCACTCCTCTCCTTGCTGACCCCACTCCTCTCCTCGCTGACCCCGCTCCTCTCCTCGCTGACCCCACTCCTCCAGTCGCTGACCACACTCCTCTCCTCGCTGACCCCGCTCCTCTGCTCGCTGACCCCACTCCTCTCCTCGCTGACCCCGCTCCTCTCCTCGCTGACCCCACTCCTCCAGTCGCTGACCCCACTCCATTCCTCGCTGACCCCACTCCTCTCGTTGCTGACCCCGCTCCACTTACTGCAACTCTCCTCGCTGACCCCACTCCTCTCGTTGCTGACCCCGCTCCTCTTACTGCCCCTCTCCTCGCTGACCCCACTCCACTCGTTGCTGACCCTGCTCCTTTCCTCGCTGACCCCACTCCTCTTACTGCCCCTCTCCTCGCTGACCGCACTCCTCTCCTCGCTGACCCCACACCTCTCCTCGCTGACCCCACTCCTCTCCTCGCTGACCCCACTCCTCTCCTCGCTGACCCCACACCTCTCCTCGCTGACCCCGCTCCTCTCCTCGCTGACCCCACTCCTCTCCTCGCTGACCCCGCTCCTCTCCTCGCTGACCCCACTCCTCCCGTCGCTGACCCCACTCCACTCCTCGCTGACCCCACTCCACTCGTTGCTGACCCCACTCCACGCGTCGCTGACCCCGCACCTCTCCTCGCTGATCCCTCTCCACTCCTCGCTGACCCCACTCCACTCCTCGCTGACCCCGCTCCTTTCCTCGCTGACCCTGCTCCTCTACTCGCTGACCCCACTCCTCTCCTCGCTGACCCCGCTCCTCTCCTCGCTGACCCCGCTTCTCTCCTCGCTGACCCCGCTACTCTCCTCGCTGACCCCAGTCCTCTCCTCGCTGACCCCACTCCACTCCTCGCTGACCCCGCTCCTCCCGTCGCTGATCCCGCTCCTCTCCTCGCTGACCCCACTCCTCTCCTCGCTGACCCTGCTCCTCTCCTCGCTGACCCCACTCCACTCGTCGCTGACCCCACTCCTCTCCTCGCTGACCCCGCTCCTCTCCTCGCTGACCTGGCTCCTTCCGTCGCTGACCCCACTCCTCCCGTCGCTGACCCCGCTCCTCTCCTCGCTGACCCCACTCGACTTGTCGCAGACCCCACTCCTCCCGTCGCTGACCCCACTCCACTCCTCGCTGACCCCACACCTCTCACTGCTCCTCTCCTCGCTGACCCCATTCCACTCGTCGCTTACCCCACTCCTCTCCTCGCTGACCCCACTCCTCTCCTCGCTGACCTCGCTCCTCCAGTCGCTGAACCCTCTCCTCCCATCGCTGACCCCGCTCCTATCCTCGCTGACCCCACTCCTCTCCTCGCTGACCCCACTCCTCTCCTCGCTGACCCCACTCCTCTCCTCGCTGACCTCGCTCCTCCAGTCGCTGATCCCGCTCCTCTCCTCGCTGACCCCACTCCTCTCCTTGCTGACCTCGCTCCTCCAATCGCTGAACCCTCTCCTCCCATCGCTGACCCTGCTCCGCTCCTCACTGACCCCGCTCCTCTCCTCGCTTACCCCGCTCCTCTCCTCGCTGACCCCGCTCCTCTCCTCGCTGACCCCACTCCTCCCGTCGCTGACCCCGCTCCTCTCCTCGCTGACCCCACTCCACTCGTCGCAGACCCCACTCCTCCCGTAGCTGACCCCGCTCCTCTCCTCGCTGATCGCACTCCACTCGTCGCAGACCCCTCTCCTCTCCTCGCTGACCTCGCTCCTCCAGTCGCTGATCCCGCTCCTCTCCTCACTGACCCCACTCCTCTCCTCGCTGACCCCGCCACTCTCCTCGCTGTGACCCCACTCCTCTCCTCGTTGACCCCGCTCCTCTCCTCGCTGTGACCCCACTCCTCTCCTCGCTGACCCCACACCTCTCCTCGCTGACCCCACTCCTCTCCTCGCTGACCCCGCTACTCTCCTCGCTGACCCCGCTCCTCTCCTCGCTGACCCCACTCCTCTCCTCGCTGACCCCGCTCCTCTCCTCGCTGACCCCACTCCTCCCGTCGCTGACCCCACTCCACTCCTCGCTGACCGCACTCCTCTCACTGCTCCTCTCCTCGCTGACCCCACTCCACTCGTTGCTGACCCCGCTCCTCTCCTCGCTGACCCCACTCCTCTTACTGCTCCTCTCCTCGCTGACCCCAGTCCTCGCCTCGCTGACCCCACTCCACTCCTCGCTGACCCCACACCTCTCCTCGCTGACCCCGCTCCTCCCGTCGCTGATCCCGTTCCTCTCCTCGCTGACCCCGCTCCTCTCCTCGCTGACCCCACTCCACTCGTTGCTGACCCCACTCCTCTCCTCGCTGACCCCGCTCCTCTCCTCGCTGACTTCGCTCCTTCCGTCGCTGACCCCGCTCCTCTCCTCGCTGACCCCACTCCACTCGTCGCAGAACCCACTCCTCCCATCGCTGACCTCACACCTCTCACTGCTCCTCTCCTCGCTGACCCCACTCCACTCGTCGCTGACCCCACTCCTCTCCTCGCTGACCCCACTCCACTCGTCGCTTACCCCACTCCTCTCCTCGCTGACCCCGCTCTTCTCCTCGCTGACCGCACTCCTCTCCTCGCTGACCCCGCTCCTCTCCTCACTGACCTCGCTCCTCCCGTCGCTGACCCCGCTCCTCTCCTCGCTGACCCCACTCCACTCGTCGCAGACCCCACTCCTCCCCTCGCTGACCCCTCTCCTCTCCTCGCTGACTTCGCTTCTCCAGTCGCTGATCCCGCTCCTCTACTCGCTGACCTCACTCCTCCAGTCGCTGAACCCTCTCCTCTCCTCGCTGACCCCACTCGACTTGTCGCAGACCCCACTCCTCCCGTCGATGACCCCACTCCTCTCCTCGCTGACCCCACACCTCTCACTGCTCCGCTCCTCGCTGACCCCACTCCACTGGTCGCTTACCCCACTCCTCTCCTCGCTGACCCCACTCCTCTCCTCGCTGACCTCGCTCCTCCAGTCGCTGAACCCTCTCCTCCCGTCGCTGACCCCGCTCCTCTCCTCGCTGACCCCACTCCACTCGTCGCAGACCCCACTCCTCTCTTCGCTGACCCCACTCCTCTCCTCGCTGACCCCACTCCTCTCCTCGCTGACCCCACTCCTCTCCTCGCTGACCTCGCTCCTCCAGTCGCTGAACCCTCTCCTCACCTCGCTGACCCCACTCCTCTCCTCGTTGACCCCGCTACTCTCCTCGCTGTGACCCCACTCCTCTCCTCTTTGACCCCGCTCCTCTCCTCGCTGTGACCCCACTCCTCTCCTCGCTGACCTCGCTCCTCCAGTCGCTGATCCCGCTCCTCTCCTCGCTGTGACCCCACTCCTCTCCTCGCTGAACCCGCTCCTCTCCTCGCTGACCCCACTCCTCTCCTCGCTGACCCCACTCCTCCCGTCGCTGACCCCGCTCCTCTCCTCGCTGACCCCATTCCACTCGTCGCTGACCCCACTCCTCCCGTCGCTGACCCCGCTCCGCTCCTCACTGACCCCAGTCCTCTCCTCGCTGACCCCGCTCCTCTCCTCGCTGACCCCGCTCCTCTCCTCGCTGACCCCGCTCCTCCCGTCGCTGACCCCGCTCCTCTCCTCGCTGACCCCACTCCTCTCCTCGCTGACCCCGCTCCTCTCCTCGCTGACCCCGCTCCTCTCCTCGCTGACCCCGCTCCTCCCGTCGCTGACCCCGCTACTCTCCTCACTGACTCCACTCCTCTCCTCGCTGACCCCACTCCACTCCTCGCTGACCCCGCTCCTCTCCTCGCTGACCTCGCTCCTCCAGTCGCTGATCCCGCTCCTCTCCTCGCTGACCCCACTCCTCTCCTCTCTGACCCCACTCCTCCCGTCGCTGACCCCGCTCCTCTCCTCGCTGACCCCACTCCACTCGTCGCTGACCCCACTCCTCCCGTCGCTGACCCCGCTCCGCTCCTCACTGGCCCCACTCCTCTCCTCGCTGACCCCGCTCCTCTCCTCGCTGACCCCGCTCCTCCCGTTGCTGACCCCGCTCCTCTCCTCGCTGACCCCACTCCTCTCCTCGCTGACCCCACTCCACTCCTCGCTGACCCCGCTCCTTTCCTCGCTGACCCCGCTCCTCTCCTCGCTGACCCCACTCCACTCCTCGCTGACCCCGCTCCTTTCCTCGCTGACCCCGCTCCTCTCCTCGCTGACTCCACTCCACTCGTTGCTGACCCTGCTCCTCTCCTCGCTGACCCCACTCCTCTCCTCGCTGACCCCGTTCCTCTTCTCGCTGACCCCACTCCACTCGTCGCTGACCCCGCTCCTCTCCTCGCTGACCCCACTCCACTCCTCGCTGACCCCACTCCAATCGTCGCTGACCCCGCTCCTCTCCTCGCTGACCCCAGTACTCTCCTCGCTGACCCCACTCCACTCCTCGCTGACCCCGCTCCTTTCCTCGCTGACCCCACTCCACTCCTCGCTGACCCCGTTCCTCTTCTCGCTGACCCCACTCCACTCGTCGCTGACCCCGCTCCTCTCCTCGCTGACCCTGCTCCTCTCCTCGCTGACCCCAGTCCTCTCCTCGCTGACCCCACTCCTCTCCTCGCTGACCTCGCTCCTCCAGTCGCTGATCCCGCTCCTCTCCTCACTGACCCCACTCCTCTCCTCGCTGACCTCGCTCCTCCAGTCGCTGAACCCTCTCCTCTCCTCGCTGACCCCACTCCTCTCGTTGACCCCGCTACTCTCCTCGCTGTGACCCCACTCCTCTCCTCATTGACCCCGCTCCTCTCCTCGCTGTGACCCCACTCCTCTCCTCGCTGACCTCGCTCCTCCAGTCGCTGATCCCGCTCCTCTCCTCGCTGGCCCCACTCCACTCGTCGCTGACCCCACTCCTCCCGTCGCTGACCCCGCTCCTCTCCTCGCTGACCCCGCTCCTCCCGTCGCTGACCCCACTCCTCTCCTCGCTGACCCCACTCCATTCCTCGCTGACTCCGCACCTCTCCTCACTGACCCCACTCCTCTCCTTGCTGACCCCACTCCACTCCTCGCTGACCCCGCTCCTCTCCTCGCTGACCACACTCCTCTCCTCGCTGACCCCGCTCCTCTGCTCGCTGACCCCACTCCTCTCCTCGCTGACCCCGCTCCTCTCCTCGCTGACCCCACTCCTCCAGTCGCTGACCCCACTCCACTCCTCGCTGACCACACTCCTCCAGTCGCTGACCCCACTCCATTCCTCGCTGACCCCACTCCTCTCGTTGCTGACCCCGCTCCACTTACTGCAACTCTCCTCGCTGACCCCACTCCTCTCGTTGCTGACCCCGCTCCTCTTACTGCCCCTCTCCTCGCTGACCCCACTCCACTCGTTGCTGACCCTGCTCCTTTCCTCGCTGACCCCACTCCTCTTACTGCCCCTCTCCTCGCTGACCGCACTCCTCTCCTCGCTGACCCCACACCTCTCCTCGCTGACCCCACTCCTCTCCTCGCTGACCCCACTCCTCTCCTCGCTGACCCCACACCTCTCCTCGCTGACCCCGCTCCTCTCCTCGCTGACCCCACTCCTCTCCTCGCTGACCCCGCTCCTCTCCTCGCTGACCCCACTCCTCCCGTCGCTGACCCCACTCCACTCCTCGCTGACCCCACTCCTCTCACTGCTCCACTCCTCGCTGACTCCACTCCACTCGTTGCTGACCCCACTCCACGCGTCGCTGACCCCGCACCTCTCCTCGCTGATCCCTCTCCACTCCTCGCTGACCCCACTCCACTCCTCGCTGACCCCGCTCCTTTCCTCGCTGACCCTGCTCCTCTACTCGCTGACCCCTCTCCTCTCCTCGCTGACCCCGCTCCTCTCCTCGCTGACCCCGCTTCTCTCCTCGCTGACCCCGCTACTCTCCTCGCTGACCCCAGTCCTCTCCTCGCTGACCCCACTCCACTCCTCGCTGACCCCGCTCCTCCCGTCGCTGATCCCGCTCCTCTCCTCGCTGACCCCTCTCCTCTCCTCGCTGACCCTGCTCCTCTCCTCGCTGACCCCACTCCACTCGTCGCTGACCCCACTCCTCTCCTCGCTGACCCCGCTCCTCTCCTCACTGACCTCGCTCCTTCCGTCGCTGACCCCACTCCTCCCGTCGCTGACCCCGCTCCTCTCCTCGCTGACCCCACTCGACTTGTCGCAGACCCCACTCCTCCCGTCGCTCACCCCACTCCTCTCCTCGCTGACCCCACTCCTCTCCTCGCTGACCTCGCTCCTCCAGTCGCTGATCCCGCTCCTCTCCTCGCTGACCCCACTCCTCTCCTCGGTGACCCCACTCCTCCCGTCGCTGACCCCGCTCCTCTCCTCGCTGACCCCACTCCTCTCCTCGCTGACCTCGCTCCTCCAGTCGCTGATCCCGCTCCTCTCCTCGCTGACCCCACTCCTCTCCTCGCTGACCCCACTCCACTCGTCGCTGACCCCACTCCTCCCGTCGCTGACCCCGCTCCGCTCCTCACTGGCCCCACTCCTCTCCTCGCTGACCCCGCTCCTCTCCTCGCTGACCCCGCTCCTCTCCTCGCTGACCCCGCTCCTCCCGTTGCTGACCCCGCTCCTCTCCTCGCTGACCCCACTCCTCTCCTCGCTGACCCCGCTCCACTCCTCGCTGACTCCGCACCTCTCCTCACTGACCCCACTCCTCTCCTCGCTGACCACACTCCTCTCCTCGCTGACCCCGCTCCTCTGCTCGCTGACCCCACTCCTCCCGTCGCTGACCCCGCTCCTCTCCTCGCTGACCCCATTCCACTCGTCGCTGACCCCAGTCCTCTCCTCGCTGACCCCGCTCCTCTCCTCGCTGACCCCATTCTACTCCTCGCTGACCCCGCTTCTCTCCTCGCTGACCCCGCTCCTCCCGTCGCTGATCCCGCTCCTCTCGTCGCTGACCCCACTCCACTCCTCGCTGACCCTGCTCCTCTCCTCGCTGACCCCTCTCCACTCGTCGCTGACCCCACTCCTCTCCTCACTGACCTCGCTCCTTCGGTCGCTGACCCCGCTCCTCCCGTCGCTGACCCCGCTCCTCTCCTCGCTGACCACACTCGACTTGTCGCAGACCCCACTCCTCCCGTCGATGACCCCACTCCTCTCCTCGCTGACCCCACACCTCTCACTGCTCCGCTCCTCGCTGACCCCACTCCACTCGTCGCTTACCCCACTCCTCTCCTCGCTGACCCCACTCCTCTCCTCGCTGACCTCGCTCCTCCAGTCGCTGAACCCTCTCCTCCCATCGCTGACCCTGCTCCTCTCCTCGCTGACCCCACTCCTCTCCTCGCTGACCCCACTCCTCTCCTCGCTGACCTCGCTCCTCCAGTCGCTGAACCCTCTCCTCACCTCGCTGACCCCACTCCTTTCCTCGTTGACCCTGCTACTCTCCTCGCTGTGACCCCACTCCTCTCCTCTTTGACCCCGCTCCTCTCCTCGCTGTGACCCCACTCCTCTCCTCGCTGACCTCGCTCCTCCAGTCGCTGATCCCGCTCCTCTCCTCGCTGACCCCACTCCTCTCCTCGCTGACCCCACTCCTCCCGTCGCTGACCCCGCTCCTCTCCTCGCTGACCCCATTCCACTCGTCGCTGACCCCACTCCTCCCGTCGCTGACCCCGCTCCGCTCCTCACTGACCCCACTCCTCTCCTCGCTGACCCCGCTCCTCTCCTCGCTGACCCCGCTCCTCCCGTCGCTGACCCCGCTCCTCTCCTCGCTGACCCCACTCCTCTCCTCGCTGACCCCGCTCCTCCCGTCGCTGACCCCGCTCCTCTCCTCACTGACCCCACTCCTCTCCTCGCTGACCCCGCTCCTCTCCTCGCTGACCCCGCTCCTCCCGTCGCTGACCCCGCTCCTCTCCTCGCTGACCCCACTCCTCTCCTCGCTGACCCCGCTCCTCCCGTCGCTGACCCCGCTCCTCTCCTCGCTGACCCCACTCCTCTCCTCGCTGACCCCGCTCCTCCCGTCGCTGACCCCGCTCCTCTCCTCGCTGACCCCATTCCACTCGTCGCTGACCCCACTCCTCCCGTCGCTGACCCCGCTCCGCTCCTCACTGACCCCACTCCTCTCCTCGCTGACCCCGCTCCTCTCCTCGCTGACCCCGCTCCTCCCGTCGCTGACCCCGCTCCTCTCCTCGCTGACCCCGCTCCTCCCGTCGCTGACCCCGCTCCTCTCCTCGCTGACCCCGCTCCTCTCCTCGCTGACCCCGCTCCTCCCGTCGCTGACCCCGCTCCTCCCGTCGCTGACCCCGCTCCTCTCCTCACTGACCCCGCTCCTATCCTCACTGACCCCGCTCCTCTCCTCGCTGACCCCGCTCCTCTACTCGCTGACCCCGCTCCTCCCGTCGCTGACCCCGCTACTCTCCTCACTGACTCCACTCCTCTCCTCGCTGACCCCACTCCACTCCTCGCTGACCCCGCTCCTCCCCTCGCTGACCTCGCTCCTCCAGTCGCTGATCCCGCTCCTCTCCTCGCTGACCCCACTCCTCTCCTCTCTGACCCCACTCCTCCCGTCGCTGACCCCGCTCCTCTCCTCGCTGACCCCACTCCACTCGTCGCTGACCCCACTCCTCCCGTCGCTGACCCCACTCCTCTCCTCGCTGACCTCGCTCCTCCAGTCGCTGATCCCGCTCCGCTCCTCACTGGCCCCACTCCTCTCCTCACTGACCCCACTCCTCTCCTCGCTGACCCCACTCCACTCCTCGCTGACCCCGCTCCTCTCCTCGCTGACCCCGCTCCTCCCGTTGCTGACCCCGCTCCTCTCCTCGCTGATCCCACTCCTCTCCTCGCTGACCCCACTCCACTCCTCGCTGACCCCGCTCCTTTCCTCGCTGACCCCGCTCCTCTCCTCGCTGACCTCACTCCACTCCTCGCTGACCCCGCTCCTTTCCTCGCTGACCCCGCTCCTCTCCTCGCTGACTCCACTCCACTCGTTGCTGACCCTGCTCCTCTCCTCGCTGACCCCACTCCTCTCCTCGCTGACCCCGTTCCTCTTCTCGCTGACCCCACTCCACTCGTCGCTGACCCCGCTCCTCTCCTTGCTGACCCCACTCCACTCCTCGCTGACCCCACTCCAATCGTCGCTGACCCCGCTCCTCTCCTCGCTGACCCCAGTACTCTCCTCGCTGACCCCACTCCACTCCTCGCTGACCCCGCTCCTTTCCTCGCTGACCCTGCTCCTCTCCTCGCTGACCCCAGTCCTCTCCTCGCTGACCCCACTCCTCTCCTCGCTGACCTCGCTCCTCCAGTCGCTGATCCCGCTCCTCTCCTCACTGACCCCACTCCTCTCCTCGCTGACCTCGCTCCTCCAGTCGCTGAACCCGCTCCTCTCCTCGCTGACCCCACTCCTCTCGTTGACCCCGCTACTCTCCTCGCAGTGACCCCACTCCTCTCCTCATTGACCCCGCTCCTCTCCTCGCTGTGACCCCACTCCTCTCCTCGCTGACCTCGCTCCTCCAGTCGCTGATCCCGCTCCTCTCCTCGCTGGCCCCACTCCTCTCCTCTCTGACCCCACTCCACTCGTCGCTGACCCCACTCCTCCCGTCGCTGAACCCGCTCCTCTCCTCGCTGACCCCACTCCACTCCTCGCTGACCCCGCTCCTTTCCTCGCTGACCCTGCTCCTCTCCTCGCTGACCCCAGTCCTCTCCTCGCTGACCCCACTCCTCTCCTCGCTGACCTCGCTCCTCCAGTCGCTGATCCCGCTCCTCTCCTCACTGACCCCACTCCTCTCCTCGCTGACCTCGCTCCTCCAGTCGCTGAACCCTCTCCTCACCTCGCTGACCCCACTCCTCTCCTCGTTGACCCCGCTACTCTCCTCGCTGTGACCCCACTCCTCTCCTCTTTGACCCCGCTCCTCTCCTCGCTGTGACCCCACTCCTCTCCTCGCTGACCTCGCTCCTCCAGTCGCTGATCCCGCTCCTCTCCTCGCTGACCCCACTCCTCTCCTCGCTGACCCCACTCCTCCCGTCGCTGACCCCGCTCCTCTCCTCGCTGACCCCATTCCACTCGTCGCTGACCCCACTCCTCCCGTCGCTGACCCCGCTCCGCTCCTCACTGACCCCAGTCCTCTCCTCGCTGACCCCGCTCCTCTCCTCGCTGACCCCGCTCCTCTCCTCGCTGACCCCACTCCACTCGTCGCTGACCCCACTCCTCTCCTCGCTGACCCCGCTCCTCTCCTCGCTGACCTCGCTCCTCCAGTCGCTGATCCCGCTCCTCTCCTCACTGACCCCACTCCTCTCCTCGCTGACCTCGCTCCTCCAGTCGCTGAACCCTCTCCTCTCCTCGCTGACCCCACTCCTCTCGTTGACCCCGCTACTCTCCTCGCTGTGACCCCACTCCTCTCCTCATTGACCCCGCTCCTCTCCTCGCTGTGACCCCACTCCTCTCCTCGCTGACCTCGCTCCTCCAGTCGCTGACCCCGCTCCTCTCCTCGCTGGCCCCACTCCACTCGTCGCTGACCCCACTCCTCCCGTCGCTGACCCCGCTCCTCTCCTCGCTGACCCCACTCCACTCGTCGCTGATCCCCCTCCTCTCCTCGCTGACCTCGCTCCTCCAGTCACTGAACCCTCTCCTCACCTCGCTGACCCCACTCCTCTCCTCGTTGACCCCGCTACTCTCCTCGCTGTGACCCCACTCCTCTCCTCTTTGACCCCGCTCCTCTCCTCGCTGTGACCCCACTCCTCTCCTCGCTGATCCCGCTCCTCTCCTCGCTGACCCCACTCCTCTCCTCGCTGACCCCACTCCTCCCGTCGCTGACCCCGCTCCTCTCCTCGCTGACCCCACTCCTCTCCTCGCTGACCCCGCTCCTCTCCTCGCTGACCCCACTCCTCTCCTCGCTGACCCCGCTCCTCCCGTCGCTGACCCCGCTCCTCTCCTCGCTGACCCCACTCCACTCCTCGCTGACCCCGCTCCTCTCCTCACTGACCCCACTCCACTCCTCGCTGACCCTGCTCCTCTCCTCACTGACCCCACTCCTCTCCTCGCTGACCCCGCTCCTCCCGTCGCTGACCCCGCTACTCTCCTCACTGACTCCACTCCTCTCCTCGCTGACCCCACTCCACTCCTCGCTGACCCCGCTCCTCTCCTCACTGACCCCACTCCTCTCCTCGCTGACCTCGCTCCTCCAGTCGCTGATCCCGCTCCTCTCCTCGCTGACCCCACTCCTCTCCTCTCTGACCCCACTCCTCCCGTCGCTGACCCCGCTCCTCTCCTCGCTGACCCACTCCACTCGTCGCTGACCCCGCTCCTCCCGTCGCTGACCCCGCTCCTCTCCTCGCTGACCCTGCTCCTCTCCTCGCTGACCCTGCTCCTCCCGTTGCTGACCCCGCTCCTCTCCTCGCTGACCCCACTCCTCTCCTCGCTGACCCCACTCCACTCCTCGCTGACCCCGCTCCTTTCCTCGCTGACCCCGCTCCTCTCCTCGCTGACCCCACTCCACTCCTCGCTGACCCCGCTCCTTTCCTCGCTGACCCCGCTCCTCTCCTCGCTGACTCCACTCCACTCGTTGCTGACCCTGCTCCTCTCCTCGCTGACCCCACTCCTCTCCTCGCTGACCCCGTTCCTCTTCTCGCTGACCCCACTCCACTCGTCGCTGACCCCGCTCCTCTCCTCGCTGACCCCACTCCTCTCCTCGCTGACCCCACTCCAATCGTCGCTGACCCCGCTCCTCTCCTCGCTGACCCCAGTACTCTCCTCGCTGACCCCACTCCACTCCTCGCTGACCCCGCTCCTTTCCTCGCTGACCCTGCTCCTCTCCTCGCTGACCCAGTCCTCTCCTCGCTGACCCCACTCCTCTCCTCGCTGACCTCGCTCCTCCAGTCGCTGATCCCGCTCCTCTCCTCACTGACCCCACTCCTCTCCTCGCTGACCCCACTCCTCTCCTCGCTGACCTCGCTCCTCCAGTCGCTGAACCCTCTCCTCTCCTCGCTGACCCCACTCCTCTCGTTGACCCCGCTACTCTCCTCGCTGTGACCCCACTCCTCTCCTCATTGACCCCGCTCCTCTCCTCGCTGTGACCCCACTCCTCTCCTCGCTGACCTCGCTCCTCCAGTCGCTGATCCCGCTCCTCTCCTCGCTGACCCCACTCCTCTCCTCGCTGACCTCGCTCCTCCAGTCGCTGATCCCGCTCCTCTCCTCGCTGGCCCCACTCCACTCGTCGCTGACCCCACTCCTCCCGTCGCTGACCCCGCTCCTCTCCTCGCTGACCCCGCTCCGCTCCTCACTGGCCCCTCTCCTCTCCTCGCTGACCCCGCTCCTCTCCTCGCTGACCCCGCTCCTCCCGTCGCTGACCCCACTACTCTCCTCGCTGACTCCGCACCTCTCCTCACTGACCCCACTCCTCTCCTTGCTGACCCCACTCCACTCCTCGCTGACCCCGCTCCTCTCCTCGCTGACCCCGCTCCTCTCCTCGCTGACCCCACTCCACTCCTCGCTGACTCCGCACCTCTCCTCACTGACCCCACTCCTCTCCTTGCTGACCCCACTCCTCTCCTCGCTGACCCCGCTCCTCTCCTCGCTGACCCCACTCCTCCAGTCGCTGACCACACTCCTCTCCTCGCTGACCCCGCTCCTCTGCTCGCTGACCCCACTCCTCTCCTCGCTGACCCCGCTCCTCTCCTCGCTGACCCCACTCCTCCAGTCGCTGACCCCACTCCATTCCTCGCTGACCCCACTCCTCTCGTTGCTGACCCCGCTCCACTTACTGCAACTCTCCTCGCTGACCCCACTCCTCTCGTTGCTGACCCCGCTCCTCTTACTGCCCCTCTCCTCGCTGACCCCACTCCACTCGTTGCTGACCCTGCTCCTTTCCTCGCTGACCCCACTCCTCTTACTGCCCCTCTCCTCGCTGACCGCACTCCTCTCCTCGCTGACCCCACACCTCTCCTCGCTGACCCCACTCCTCTCCTCGCTGACCCCACTCCTCTCCTCGCTGACCCCACACCTCTCCTCGCTGACCCCGCTCCTCTCCTCGCTGACCCCACTCCTCTCCTCGCTGACCCCGCTCCTCTCCTCGCTGACCCCACTCCTCCCGTCGCTGACCCCACTCCACTCCTCGCTGACCCCACTCCACTCGTTGCTGACCCCACTCCACGCGTCGCTGACCCCGCACCTCTCCTCGCTGATCCCTCTCCACTCCTCGCTGACCCCACTCCACTCCTCGCTGACCCCGCTCCTTTCCTCGCTGACCCTGCTCCTCTACTCGCTGACCCCACTCCTCTCCTCGCTGACCCCGCTCCTCTCCTCGCTGACCCCGCTTCTCTCCTCGCTGACCCCGCTACTCTCCTCGCTGACCCCAGTCCTCTCCTCGCTGACCCCACTCCACTCCTCGCTGACCCCGCTCCTCCCGTCGCTGATCCCGCTCCTCTCCTCGCTGACCCCACTCCTCTCCTCGCTGACCCTGCTCCTCTCCTCGCTGACCCCACTCCACTCGTCGCTGACCCCACTCCTCTCCTCGCTGACCCCGCTCCTCTCCTCGCTGACCTGGCTCCTTCCGTCGCTGACCCCACTCCTCCCGTCGCTGACCCCGCTCCTCTCCTCGCTGACCCCACTCGACTTGTCGCAGACCCCACTCCTCCCGTCGCTGACCCCACTCCACTCCTCGCTGACCCCACACCTCTCACTGCTCCTCTCCTCGCTGACCCCATTCCACTCGTCGCTTACCCCACTCCTCTCCTCGCTGACCCCACTCCTCTCCTCGCTGACCTCGCTCCTCCAGTCGCTGAACCCTCTCCTCCCATCGCTGACCCCGCTCCTATCCTCGCTGACCCCACTCCTCTCCTCGCTGACCCCACTCCTCTCCTCGCTGACCCCACTCCTCTCCTCGCTGACCTCGCTCCTCCAGTCGCTGATCCCGCTCCTCTCCTCGCTGACCCCACTCCTCTCCTTGCTGACCTCGCTCCTCCAATCGCTGAACCCTCTCCTCCCATCGCTGACCCTGCTCCGCTCCTCACTGACCCCGCTCCTCTCCTCGCTTACCCCGCTCCTCTCCTCGCTGACCCCGCTCCTCTCCTCGCTGACCCCACTCCTCCCGTCGCTGACCCCGCTCCTCTCCTCGCTGACCCCACTCCACTCGTCGCAGACCCCACTCCTCCCGTAGCTGACCCCGCTCCTCTCCTCGCTGATCGCACTCCACTCGTCGCAGACCCCTCTCCTCTCCTCGCTGACCTCGCTCCTCCAGTCGCTGATCCCGCTCCTCTCCTCACTGACCCCACTCCTCTCCTCGCTGACCCCGCCACTCTCCTCGCTGTGACCCCACTCCTCTCCTCGTTGACCCCGCTCCTCTCCTCGCTGTGACCCCACTCCTCTCCTCGCTGACCCCACACCTCTCCTCGCTGACCCCACTCCTCTCCTCGCTGACCCCGCTACTCTCCTCGCTGACCCCGCTCCTCTCCTCGCTGACCCCACTCCTCTCCTCGCTGACCCCGCTCCTCTCCTCGCTGACCCCACTCCTCCCGTCGCTGACCCCACTCCACTCCTCGCTGACCGCACTCCTCTCACTGCTCCTCTCCTCGCTGACCCCACTCCACTCGTTGCTGACCCCGCTCCTCTCCTCGCTGACCCCACTCCTCTTACTGCTCCTCTCCTCGCTGACCCCAGTCCTCGCCTCGCTGACCCCACTCCACTCCTCGCTGACCCCACACCTCTCCTCGCTGACCCCGCTCCTCCCGTCGCTGATCCCGTTCCTCTCCTCGCTGACCCCGCTCCTCTCCTCGCTGACCCCACTCCACTCGTTGCTGACCCCACTCCTCTCCTCGCTGACCCCGCTCCTCTCCTCGCTGACTTCGCTCCTTCCGTCGCTGACCCCGCTCCTCTCCTCGCTGACCCCACTCCACTCGTCGCAGAACCCACTCCTCCCATCGCTGACCTCACACCTCTCACTGCTCCTCTCCTCGCTGACCCCACTCCACTCGTCGCTGACCCCACTCCTCTCCTCGCTGACCCCACTCCACTCGTCGCTTACCCCACTCCTCTCCTCGCTGACCCCGCTCTTCTCCTCGCTGACCGCACTCCTCTCCTCGCTGACCCCGCTCCTCTCCTCACTGACCTCGCTCCTCCCGTCGCTGACCCCGCTCCTCTCCTCGCTGACCCCACTCCACTCGTCGCAGACCCCACTCCTCCCCTCGCTGACCCCTCTCCTCTCCTCGCTGACTTCGCTTCTCCAGTCGCTGATCCCGCTCCTCTACTCGCTGACCTCACTCCTCCAGTCGCTGAACCCTCTCCTCTCCTCGCTGACCCCACTCGACTTGTCGCAGACCCCACTCCTCCCGTCGATGACCCCACTCCTCTCCTCGCTGACCCCACACCTCTCACTGCTCCGCTCCTCGCTGACCCCACTCCACTGGTCGCTTACCCCACTCCTCTCCTCGCTTACCCCACTCCTCTCCTCGCTGACCCCACTCCTCTCCTCGCTGACCTCGCTCCTCCAGTCGCTGAACCCTCTCCTCCCGTCGCTGACCCGCTCCTCTCCTCGCTGACCCCACTCCACTCGTCGCAGACCCCACTCCTCTCTTCGCTGACCCCACTCCTCTCCTCGCTGACCCCACTCCTCTCCTCGCTGACCCCACTCCTCTCCTCGCTGACCTCGCTCCTCCAGTCGCTGAACCCTCTCCTCACCTCGCTGACCCCACTCCTCTCCTCGTTGACCCCGCTACTCTCCTCGCTGTGACCCCACTCCTCTCCTCTTTGACCCCGCTCCTCTCCTCGCTGTGACCCCACTCCTCTCCTCGCTGACCTCGCTCCTCCAGTCGCTGATCCCGCTCCTCTCCTCGCTGTGACCCCACTCCTCTCCTCGCTGAACCCGCTCCTCTCCTCGCTGACCCACTCCTCTCCTCGCTGACCCCACTCCTCCCGTCGCTGACCCCGCTCCTCTCCTCGCTGACCCCATTCCACTCGTCGCTGACCCCACTCCTCCCGTCGCTGACCCCGCTCCGCTCCTCACTGACCCCAGTCCCTCTCCTCGCTGACCCCGCTCCTCTCCTCGCTGACCCCGCTCCTCTCCTCGCTGACCCCGCTCCTCCCGTCGCTGACCCCGCTCCTCTCCTCGCTGACCCCACTCCTCTCCTCGCTGACCCCGCTCTCTCCTCGCTGACCCCGCTCCTCTCCTCGCTGACCCCGCTCCTCCCGTCGCTGACCCCGCTACTCTCCTCACTGACTCCACTCCTCTCCTCGCTGACCCCACTCCACTCCTCGCTGACCCCGCTCCTCTCCTCGCTGACCTCGCTCCTCCAGTCGCTGATCCCGCTCCTCTCCTCGCTGACCCCACTCCTCTCCTCTCTGACCCCACTCCTCCCGTCGCTGACCCCGCTCCTCTCCTCGCTGACCCCACTCCACTCGTCGCTGACCCCACTCCTCCCGTCGCTGACCCCGCTCCGCTCCTCACTGGCCCCACTCCTCTCCTCGCTGACCCGCTCCTCTCCTCGCTGACCCCGCTCCTCCCGTTGCTGACCCCGCTCCTCTCCCTCGCTGACCCCACTCCTCTCCTCGCTGACCCCACTCCACTCCTCGCTGACCCCGCTCCTTTCCTCGCTGACCCCGCTCCTCTCCTCGCTGACCCCACTCCACTCCTCGCTGACCCCGCTCCTTTCCTCGCTGACCCGCTCCTCTCCTCGCTGACTCCACTCCACTCGTTGCTGACCCTGCTCCTCTCCTCGCTGACCCCACTCCTCTCCTCGCTGACCCCGTTCCTCTTCTCGCTGACCCCACTCCACTCGTCGCTGACCCCGCTCCTCTCCTCGCTGACCCCACTCCACTCCTCGCTGACCCCACTCCAATCGTCGCTGACCCCGCTCCTCTCCTCGCTGACCCCAGTACTCTCCTCGCTGACCCCACTCCACTCCTCGCTGACCCCGCTCCTTTCCTCGCTGACCCCACTCCACTCC
>NC_091981.1:74187490-74192490 GCF_044704955.1 Pristiophorus japonicus
GGTTAGGGTTAGGGTTAGGATTAGGGTTTGGGTTAGGGTTAGAGTTAGGGTTATCATCATCATCATCATTTAGGGTGAGGGTTAGGGTTAGGGTTATGGGTTAGGGTTAGGATTAGGATTAGGGTTTGAGTTAGGGTTAGAGTTAGGGTTATTATCATCATCATCATTTAGGGTTAGGGTTAGATTTAGGGTTAGGCTTAGGGTTAGGGTTAGGGTTAGGGTTATCATCATCATCATTTAGGTTTAGGGTTAGGGTTAGGGTTATGGTTAGGGTTAGGGTTAGGGTTAGGGTTAGTGTTAGGGTTAGGGTTAGGATTAGGGTTAGGGTTAGGGTTAGGGTTAGGGTTAGAGTTAGGGTTAGGGTTAGAGTTAGGGTTAGGGTTAGGGTTAGGGTTAGGGTGAGGCTTGGGGTAAGGTTAGGGTTAGGGTTAGGGTCAGAGATATGTTTAGGGTTAGGGTTAGTGTTAGGGTTAGGGTTAGGATTAGCGTTAGGGTTAGGGTGAGGGTTAGGTTGAGGGTTAAGATTAGGGTTAGGCTTAGGGTTAGGGTTAGGGTTAGGCTTAGTGTTAGGGTTAGGGTTAGGGTTACGGTCATGGTTATCATCATCATCATCATTTAGGGTTCGGGTTACGGTTAGGATTAAGGTTAGTGTTAGGGCTAGGGCTAGTGTTAAGTTTAGGGTTAGGGTTAGGGTTAGTGTTCGGGTAAGGGTTCGGGTTAGGGTTGGGGTTGGGGTTGTGGTTGGGGTTCGGGTTAGGGTTGGGGTTGGGTTGGTGTTGGGGTTGGGGTTAGGATTAGGGTTAGTGTTAGGGTTAGGGTTGGGGTTGGGGTTGTGGTTAGGGTTAGGGTTAGGGTTCGGGTTAGGGTTAGGGTTAGGGTTGGGGTTGAGGTTGGGGTTGGGGTTTGGGTTAGGGTTAGGCTTAGTATTAGGGTTAGTGTTAGGGTTAGGGTTAGTGTTAAGGTTCGGGTTAGAATTAGGGTTAGAGTTAGGGTTAGGGTTAGGGTTAGAGATAAGGTTCGGGTTAGGGTTAGGGTTGGAGTTGGGTTTGGGGTAGAGGTTGGGGTTAGGGTTAGTGTTAGTGTTAGGGTTAGGGTTAGGGTTAGGGTTAGGTTTAGAATTATCATCATCATCATTATTTAGGGTTAGCGTTAGGGTTAAGGTTAAGGTTAAGGTTAGGGTTAGGGTTAGGCTTAGGGTTAGGGTTAGGGTTAGGGTTAGGGTTAGGGTTAGGGTTAGGGTTAAGGTTAGGGTTAGGATTAGGGTTAGGGTTAAGGTTAGGGTTAGTGTTAGGGTTAGGATTAGGGTTGGGGTTTGGGTTAGGGTTAGGGTTAAGGTTATAATCATCATCATTTAGGGTTAGATTTAGGGTTAGGGTTAGGGTTAGGGTTGTCATCATCATCATCATTTAGGGTTAGGGTTAGGGTTAGGGTTAGCGTTAGGTTTAGGGTTAGGGTTAGGGTTGTCATCATCATCATCATTTAGGGTTAGGCTTAGTGTTAGGGTTAGGGTTATAATTATCATCATCATCATCATTTAGGTTTGGGGTTATGGTTAGGGTTAGGGTTAGGGTTAGGGTTAGGTTTAGAATTATCATCATCATCGTCATTTCGGGTTAGGTTTTGGGATTAAAGTTAGGGTTAGGCTTAGGGTTAGGCTTAGGGTCATCGTCATCATCATCATCATCATTTAGGGTTAGGGTTAGGGTTGGGTTAGGGTTAGGGTTGGGGTTAGTGTTAGAGTTAGGGTTAGGGTTAGGGTTAGGGTTAGGGTTAGGGTTTGGGTTAGGCTTAGGGTTAGGGTTAGGTTTAGAATTATCATCATCATCATTTAGATTTAGGGTTGGGGTTAGGGTTAGGTTTAGGGTTAGTGTTAGGCTTAGTGTCATCATCATCATTTAGGGTTAGGGTTAGGGTTGGGTTAGTTTTCGGGTTAGGGTTAGGGTTAAGGTTAGGGTTAGGGTTAGGGTTAGGGTTAGGGTTAGGGTTGGGGTTAGTGTTGGGGTTAGGATTAGGGTTAGGCTTAGGGTTATCATCATCATCATCATTTAGGGTTGGGGTTAGGGTTAGGGTTAGGGTTAGGGTTAGGGTTAGGATTAGGGTTAGTGTTAGGGTTAGGGTTAGGGCTAGGGTTAGGGTTAGGGTTAGGATTAGGGTTATCATCATCATCATCATTTAGGGTTAGTGTTAGGGTTAGGGTTAGAGTTAGGGTTAGGGTTAGGGTTAGGGTTAGGGTTAGGGTTAGGGTTAGTGTTAGGGTTAGGGTTAGGATTAGGGTTAGGGTTAGGGTTAGGGTTAGGGTTAGAGATAGGGTTAGGGTTAGGGTTAGGGTTAGGGTGAGGGTTGGGGTAAGGTTAGGGTTAGGGTTAGGGTTAGGGATAGGTTTAGGGTTAGGGTTAGTGTTAGGGTTAGGGTTAGGATTAGCGTTAGGGTTAGGGTGAGGGTTAGGTTTAGGGTTAAGATTAGGGTTAGGCTTAGGCTTAGGGTTAGGGTTAGGGTTAGGCTTAGGGTTAGGGTTAGGGTTAGGGTTACGGTCATGGTTATCATCATCATCATCATCATTTAGGGTTCGGGTTACGGTTAGGGTTAAGGTTAGTGTTAGGGCTAGGGCTAGTGTTAAGTTTAGGGTTAGGGTTAGGGTTAGTGTTCGGGTAAGGGTTCGGGTAAGGGTTCGGGTTAGGGTTGGGGTTGGGGTTTTGGTTGGGGTTCGGGTTAGGGTTCGGGTTGGGTTGGTGTTGGGGTTGGGGTTAGGATTAGGGTTAGTGTTAGGGTTAGGGTTGGGGTTGGGGTTGTGGTTAGGGTTAGGGTTAGGGTTCGGGTTAGGGTTAGGTTTAGGGTTGGGGTTGAGGTTGGGGTTGGGGTTTGGGTTAGGGTTAGGCTTAGTATTAGGGTTAGTGTTAGGGTTAGGGTTAGTGTTAAGGTTCGGGTTAGAGTTAGGGTTAGAGTTAGGGTTAGGGTTAGGGTTAGGGATAGGGTTCGGGTTAGGGTTAGGGTTGGAGTTGGGGTTGGGGTTGAGGTTGGGGTTAGGGTTAGTGTTAGTGTTAGGGTTAGGGTTAGGGTTAGGGTTAGGGTTAGTGTTAGGGTTAGGGTTAGGATTAGGGTTAGGGTTAGGGTTAGGGTTAGGGGTGGAGATAGGTTTAGGGTTAGGGTTAGGGTTAGGGTGAGGGTTGGGGTAAGGTTAGGGTTAGGGTTAGGGTTAGGGATAGGTTTAGGGTTAGGGTTAGTGTTAGGGTTAGGGTTAGGATTAGCGTTAGGGTTAGGGTGAGGGTTAGGTTTAGGGTTAAGATTAGGGTTAGGCTTAGGCTTAGGGTTAGGGTTAGGGTTAGGCTTAGGGTTAGGGTTAGGGTTAGGGTTACGGTCATGGTTATCATCATCATCATCATCATTTAGGGTTCGGGTTACGGTTAGGGTTAAGGTTAGTGTTAGGGCTAGGGCTAGTGTTAAGTTTTGGGTTAGGGTTAGGCTTAGTATTAGGGTTAGTGTTAGGGTTAGGGTTAGTGTTAAGGTTCGGGTTAGAGTTAGGGTTAGAGTTAGGGTTAGGGTTAGGGTTAGGGATAGGGTTCGGGTTAGGGTTAGGGTTGGAGTTGGGGTTGGGGTTGAGGTTGGGGTTAGGGTTAGTGTTAGTGTTAGGGTTAGGGTTAGGGTTAGGGTTATGGTTAGAGTTAGGGTTAGTGTTAGGGTTAGGTTTAGAATTATCATCATCATCATTATTTAGGGTTAGGGTTAAGTTTAAGGTTAAGGTTAGGGTTAGGGTTAGGCTTAGGGTCATCATCGTCATCATCATCATCATTTAGGGTTAGGGTTGGGTTGGGTTAGGGTTAGGGTTAGGGTTAGCGTTAGGGTTAGGGTTAGAGTTAGGGTTAGGGTTAGGGTTAGGGTTTGGGTGAGGCTTGGGGTAAGGTTAGGGTTAGGGTTAGGGTTAGAGATATGTTTAGGGTTAGGGTTAGTGTTAGGGTTAGGGTTAGGATTAGCGTTAGGATTAGGGTTAGGCTTAGGCTTAGGGTTAGGGTTAGGGTTAGGCTTAGGGTTAGGGTTAGGGTTAGGGTTACAGTCATGGTTATCATCATCATCATCATTTAGGGTTCGGGTTACGGTTAGGGTTAAAGTTAGTGTTAGGGCTAGGGCTAGTGTTAAGTTTAGGGTTAGGGTTAGGGTTAGTTTTCGGGTAAGGGTTCGGGTTAGTGTTGGGGTTGGGGTTGTGGTTGGGGTTCGGGTTAGGGTTGGGGTTGGGTTGGGTTAGGGTTAGGGTTAGGGTTAGGGTTCGGGTTAGGGTTAGGGTTAGGGTTGGGGTTGAGGTTGGGGTTGGGGTTAGGCTTAGTATTAGGGTTAGTGTTAGGGTTATGGTTAGTGTTAAGGTTCGGGTTAGAGTTAGGGTTAGAGTTAGGGTTAGGGTTAGGGTTAGAGATAAGGTTCGGGTTAGGGTTAGGGTTGGAGTTGGGGTTGGGGTTGAGGTTGGGGTTAGTGTTAGTGTTAGTGTTAGGGTTAGGGTTAGGGTTAGGGTTAGGGTTAGGTTTAGAATTATCATCATCATCATTATTTAGGGTTAGCGTCAGGGTTAAGGTTAAGGTTAAGGTTAGGGTTAGGGTTAGGCTTAGGGTTAGGGTTAGGGTTAGGGTTAGGGTTAGGGTTAGGGTTAAGGTTAGGGTTAGGGTTAGGGTTAGGGTTAAGGTTAGGGTTAGTGTTAGGGTTAGGATTAGGGTTGGGGTTTGGGTTAGGGTTAGGGTTAGGGTTATAATCATCATCATTTAGGGTTAGATTTAGGGTTAGGGTTAGGGTTAGGGTTGTCATCATCATCATCATTTAGGGTTAGGGTTAGGGTTAGGGTTAGCATTAGGTTTAGGGTTAGGGTTAGGGTTGTCATCATCATCATCATTTAGGGTTAGGCTTAGTGTTAGGGTTAGGGTTATAATTATCATCATCATCATCATTTAGGTTTGGGGTTATGGTTAGGGTTAGGGTTAGGGTTAGGGTTAGGTTTAGAATTATCATCATCATCGTCATTT